>NC_035445.2:156997449-156997943 GCF_002127325.2 Helianthus annuus
TTCCTAATCCATTTTTGTCTTGTGATTATTAGTAAAAGTCAAACTGGGTGTTCATAACCTTTGACTTTCTGATTAAACGGATTTCTTTCAGTAATTTCTCGAATTGGAAACTTGTTATAGATTGGTATTATGTGGGAAATAACCTCTAAAGGGTACTAACTGATTCCCACTACATGCATGCTTAATGTCGAGTCAAACCTAATTCTAAAAAGTCAACAGAAGTGATTTTTGTGAAAATGACATGATTAATGATATAGATGACATGCAAACTGATTGATCATTAAAAATGACTTGTAATACATATAAGAATGTGTTCTAATCATCATCAACTCGACGATCTATAGTATAGCCACGAATCGGAACCGAAAGTCTTGTAAACGATTATTTTCGTAGACTATCGATTCGGATTCGTACATGCATGTTCGAGATCTGTATTGGATAGCATTTTTGACTATTTTATTTTATTAAACTTTCTGGAATCTTTCTTTGATCGA
>NC_035445.2:156998943-157121204 GCF_002127325.2 Helianthus annuus
TCCGGTTCGGTTTACGTAACTAGTTTGCGTAAATTGACCAAAACGGGTCAAACGATATCATTTTTACTTCAAAATCCAGAATGTATTTAGTATACCCATATTATACAAGTATTCAAACTTGTCGGGTCTAAATCACATTCTATCCGGTCTTTCGCTTAATCGTGCGTAAACCGTATCATTCCTAAAACTAACCGGTCAAAGCTTAAGCTTAAATAAAAGGCCGTTAGGAATCTAATAGGTTAATTATAAACCTTTGTTCCAGATTAGGAAGCCCGGTAAAAGCTACCACCACTTATCGTTTGTGACTTATACTTGCTCAGGTAAATACATTTTGACTTATTTTCCCTATACGGGCTTGGGGTACGGTATTTAAAATACCGCTTGATCGGGCGCACAAGTCCTGCTCCTTATAGGTGTTTCAGTCTTGAATAGCTTGTGCGACTTCGTTTAAACAGTTTTGTCTTACTTAAAAGGCTTTGGGGGGTTGTTGACCCCGTGTCCCGGATATCCTTGGCATTATCTTACGAGATGGCCACGACCAGAGCACGGGGTGTAGGCGTACACCCGTCGTGTATAACTCTTTAATGTGGTGTGTCAATTAAATCTCTAGCCCGGACAGTAGATCCCGGGCCACCAGAGATATAAGTGCATGTAATTCGTTCACAAGTTTCATATTAAATGATTATCCCAAGTTAAATAAAAATATTTATGCCTTGTGCATTTAAATAAATTTTCAATCATTTTCAAAATGAGTCAGTCGATTTGTATTTACCAGTGTAAACTGACGTATTTTTCCCAAAAGATTAAGTGCAGGTACTATACGGAAATAGGCTGGCTGTTTCCTAGAGAGCGTCCACAATAGTCTCGCAAACTCGGACGACATTTATCTGTTGAACTATTTATTTCTATTTTTTTTATTTGATCCGCCTGTGGATCCATTTCAACTACTGTGATATTTATTATTACACTTTATTTAAAAGTTGAAATGTTTCTATTCTGCTTCCGCTGTGCATTATTATATTGTGTTGATTGTCTATGACGATGCCAACTACGTCACTGTACCCCACACCGGGCCCACCGGTGACACGTGGAAATCGGGGTGTGACAGGTTGGTATCAGAGCCAACGCTGAGTGAATTAAACACTAGTCTTTTGTGTTTAATCTCAGTTACACAATTGCACATTCCTCGATTTTCGAGTCTAGACAAAGAACTTAGGAAATGTTCAACTTTTCGTTTAATTTATTTTTATTTATTATTGCATTGTCTTACATATATTGTTGTGCAACTTGTTTGATTTTTGACAGGATCAGGATGCCGCCAAGGATGAGAGGTCGTGGAGGATTTCCTACATCGCACGATCATGAGGCTGGTCCCTCGCATAGGCGGGCTCCATCCGCCTCACACAACACAGCCGCCAACGACCTTTGGAGGTCTTTCGCCGAGCCCGCTAGGCACTCGGTTTCAGCGAGCACATCACCGTCGTTACCCCATTCGTTTGGGCCCCATTCAGAGAACGGGCCCCATGGTTCGCATGGATCATACATACCATTGCACCAGTCACCGCACCAGCATCCAGCGCCAGCCTACCAGGGTTTGTATAACCCTAATGCTTATGTGGAGGAGCCAGTGGGCCATAACCCACTTGGACAGGAGGACCACTTTCCTGGTGGTCACGAGATGGACGTAGACGAGGAGACGGACCCTTCGCTCCCACCATCAGGTACACCAAACCACCCGATTGAGATATCGGATGGGTCGCCATACACAGGATCACCATTTAATGGTGTGGACAGCTTCCAGGAGAGGTTTAAGCAGCATGATTGGTACTTCACCCCTAGCCACAACTCTCCGATGCTTCAATCACTCCATGGTACTCCGATGCTCCAATCGCTCCATGGTTCGCCGGTGCACTCGCAGCACCACTCGCAGCAGCAGCAGCTCCAGCAGCAGCCGCCTCTACCGCAGGACCTATCTGAGGCCCTGTGGCGTGACGTGATCACTCCGTCACCACCGCCGCCGCCAGTTTTACCTCCTCCGCCTCAGAGGCCTAGGAGGAATGCGCGCATGTCTACGCGCGGAGGGATTCGCATAGGCACCCCTCCACGTGTTAGTAGCAGCCGCTACACGTCTCTACCCGGGGAGTCCGAGACAGGGGAGTCTCAGCATCCCGTATCGGAGGTTACTTCTGTTCCGATCCCGCCTCTGCCGCCGCAGAATTTTGGAGAGCCGATTCCGGCTTATGCTAGTGCCGCTCAGTTCAACCCGTTCGAGCAAGTATTCCCTCAGGGTTATGATTACACGGGAGACCCTTATTGGCAAGCTGTGAACTACAGCTCACTCCCACATAGTGGTCCACTTGGAGACCCTTGGGCTGCTGGCCCATCTACTTTTGGTTACCCTCCGGGTTACCAGCAGCCACCACAGCCGCAGCCTTACCAGCCGCCGCAGCCGCAGCACTACCAGCCACCACCACCGGCGCCTATGATGTCGCCGCCGCAGGTTCAGGAGATCCTGCAGGGGATTGATAGCATGCGACGCGAGTTTCAGCACAATATGCGAGAGGATCGCCGACGCACCAGTGGCATGTTTAAGAAGGTATTCGATTTGCTCAAGGGTAAGAGCAAGAAGGATCGTTGAATCCTTCGATTATTATTTCATGTACTCATGTCCCTGCGTGGACATTTATTCCAGTACTCTACCCCTGCGTGGGTATATCTATCTTTCTCTACCCCTGTGTGGGTATGTTATCCTGTTAACCCCTGCGTGGGTTTGCTTTATTTTGTTTTGTTATTGTTGTTACTTGTTTAGCCCCTGCGCGGGCCTGTTATTCATGTTATCCATGTTATTTCAAAGTCCCGTTTAGGGCAAATATGTACTGGTATTTTATTTGAAATTTGAAATGGTTAATTTGAATTTCTCATTTTATTTATATGCATGAATATAATATTAGAATAATGGAAAATATCAATTTTTATTTGATTTGCCATTTTATAAGAATCTTAGTAAGGTATAACCTAGCTTGAATGCCTTATTAACAGGCCTGGCCATGATGGTAAAACCTGGTTGAAAGGATTCAACTCCCTGTTAACATCTGAGAACATGTTAACATTCTGGCTAAGCGTGATCTGTAGAATCACACAAGCCACCCTTTTTAATGAATTATCTACAGATTCTATCTGTATACAAGTCTATTAATGACTTGATACCTTCGGGTTATGACTATGTCATATAGTGGCAGTTGTGGTCTATGACTCCCTGCCTAGTAAAGAAATATCTACAGATTTTATCTGTACACAAGTCTGCTAACGGCTTGATACCTACGGGTTATAACTATGTTATATAATGACAGTTGTGGTTTATGACTCTCTGTCTAGTAAAGGATTATTTGTTTAATTATACAATTTATAGTCCTATAAAAATCTAAATTTATAATTTAGTAATTGTCCACGTGACTAGGCCTATGGTGCCAATATATATATTTTCATTCCTTGATTGCTAAAAAGAGCCTGAATGAAATTTATTAAATTAACTGCTAAGGTTTTTGATACCATGGTTAATAAATCGTCTAGGACGATAATACTGTTAGGTTCTGAATAAGACCTTGTCCTTTATTGTAGCTTAAAGCTACGATGGCCAAATCGGAAGAAACCAACAGTCATTCTGGGGAACGCTCAGATAATGCAAGGATTCACGTTACCGGTGCAGAATTGCAAGCACTGATTGATAATGCTGTAGCCAAGGCTATGGATAGGCAGTTCAAAGAATCTAGTGGTACTCAGAGTAGAACCCGCTCAGTGACGCATGTCAAGGCTAAGACTCATTCTGGGGCTCATAGTAAGCCGCCGTCTAAAAAGAGTGAGCCGAAGAAAGCTGAGGATGATAATCATTCCTCCAACCACAGCAGCGTCCCAAAGCAGGAGATTGAGCTGAAACGTGACACGTACAGCAGGTCCTGTACGTACAAGTACTTTGTATCCTGCAAGCCCAGAGATTTCACTGGGGAAAAAGGAGCCGTCGACTGCATGACGTGGATTGACGAGATGGACACTGTAGTTGATATCAGCGGATGTGCTGATAGGGACGTCGTGAAGTACGTGTCCCAGTCATTCAAAGGAGATGCGTTAGCATGGTGGAAGTCACTCCTACAAGCTGCCGGTAAGGCCACACTGTACGGTTTGTCATGGGAACAGTTTGTGGCCCTGATTAAAGAGAACTTCTGTCCGCAGCACGAGGTCGAGCGAATTGAATCGGATTTTGTATCCTTAGTCATGAAGAACCTCGATTGTCAAGCGTATCTTACTACGTTCAACACGCTGTCTCGTTTAGTGCCTTACTTGGTGACCCCGGAGCCGCGTAGGATTGCTCGATTCATTGGGGGTCTGGCACCGGAGATTAAAGCCAGCGTCAAAGCTTCAAGACCCACTACATTTAGATCCGTAGCAGATCTATCCCTCTCCCTCACTCAAGACGTGGTTAGATTGAGAGCCATGAAGAGCTCTGAGGAGAACAAACGGAAACGTGAGGATGACACCTCACGAAGATCTGAAAAGCGACATAGAGGGAACAACGACCACAGGAAAGGGTCGGGGTCTAGGAAAAGTGATCATCAGTCGGGTGAGAAACCCAGATGCAAGATCTGCAGGAGGCACCACTTTGGGAGGTGTCGGTTGGAAACGAAATCCCAGTCTTTCGAGAAACGTTGTGGGATCTGCAAGTCCACAGATCATAAAGCTGTGGATTGCAAGAAGATGAAGGATGCAACATGTTTTGGTTGCAACGAGAAAGGGCACATTCGGCCCAACTGTCCAAAGTTTGCGAAGAAGGCCGAGGAAGGGAAGAAGACTAATGCGAGAGTCTTCAAAATGGACGCAAAGGAAGCAGTCCTTGATGATAACGTCATTACCGGTACGTTTCTTGTAAATGATATATTTGCTAGAGTTTTGTTTGATTCGGGGGCTGATAAGTCGTTTGTAGATAATAAGTTTTGTAAACTGTTAAACCTTCCTGTTAAAACCTTAAGTGTGAAATATGAGGTGGAATTAGCTGATGGAACCATAGAAACCGCCTCAACTGTTCTAGATGGATGTGTTATATCCATTAGGAATCATTCCTTCCCGTTATCCTTGCTTCCCTTTAAGCTAGCTGGATTCGACATAGTGATAGGCATGGATTGGTTGTCGAGTAACCAAGCCCAGATTCTGTGCAACAAAAAGCAAGTAATAGTTAAGACTCCGTCTGGTGAGTTACTTACTATTCAAGGAGATACCCAGCATGGATTGCCCGAGCAAGTGTCCATGCTCAAGGCATCCAGATGCATGCAAAAGGGATGTGTCATTTATATGGCACAAGTTACCATTGATGAGCCGAAGCCGAAGATTGAAGATATTCCTGTTATCTCGGAATATCCTGAAGTATTTCCTGAAGAACTACCCGGATTGCCACCGGATAGACAAGTAGAGTTTCGGATAGATATCATTCCAGGCACTGCACCTGTAGCAAGAGCACCATACAGATTGGCACCAACGGAGATGAAGGAGTTGAGGACGCAGTTGGATGATCTATTAGCTAAAGGTTTTATTAGACCTAGCTCATCTCCTTGGGGAGCGCCAATCTTATTCGTTAAAAAGAAGGATGGTTCGATGCGTCTGTGCATCGATTACCGTGAGCTTAACAAGGTCACTATCAAGAATAGGTATCCGTTACCCAGGATCGACGATCTGTTCGACCAGTTGCAAGGAGCAAGCTATTTCTCCAAGATTGACCTGAGGTCAGGTTATCATCAGTTGAAGGTCAAGGAGGAAGATGTACACAAGACCGCGTTTAGGACTCGTTATGGACATTACGAGTTCCTAGTGATGCCGTTTGGGCTCACTAACGCACCAGCCGCGTTCATGGATCTCATGAATCGCGTCTGCAAACCTTACTTAGATAAGTTCGTCATAGTCTTTATTGATGACATTCTTATCTACTCGAAGAGCCAAGCTGACCATGAGAAACACCTTCGTTGTATTCTCAAACTTTTAAATCAAGAGAAGCTTTATGCCAAATTCTCGAAGTGTGAATTTTGGCTTCGTGAAGTCCAGTTCCTTGGACATGTTGTTAGCGAGCGTGGTATCCAAGTAGATCCCGCTAAAGTCGAAGCAATCATGAATTGGCAGGAGCCGAAGACTCCTACTGAGATTCGCAGTTTCCTCGGATTGGCAGGATATTATAGAAGATTCATCGAGAACTTCTCAAGGATTGCTGCGCCCCTAACCTCATTGACCCGTAAAAAGATTAAATTTGACTGGGGCCCTAAGCAGCAGGAATCCTTTGACATTTTGAAGCAGAAGCTGAGCAGTGCGCCAGTATTGACGTTGCCAGATGGTATAGATGAATTTGTGGTGTATTGTGATGCATCACATACTGGCATGGGTTGCGTACTCATGCAGAAAGGCAAAGTCATTGCCTACGCTTCTCGACAGCTCAAAGTGCACGAGAAGAACTACACCACCCACGATTTGGAATTGGGTGCGGTTGTATTTGCATTGAAGCTATGGAGACACTACTTGTATGGGACCAAGTGTATAATTTATTCGGATCACAAGAGTCTTCAGCATTTGTTCAATCAGAAGGAATTGAACATGCGTCAAAGGCGATGGATGGAAACTCTCAATGATTATGACTGTGAGATACGATACCATCCAGGCAAGGCAAATGTGGTTGCCGACGCCTTAAGCAGAAAAGAAAGGGTTAAACCAATCAGAATCAATGCCAAGCGCATTGAAATAAGAAATAATTTGAATGAAAGGGTGTTAGCTGCACAGAAGGAAGCTGTGCTGGAAGCTAACTATCCTGCAGAAAGGTTGGGAGTAACTGAGGAGCAGTTATCCCACGACAAAGATGGAATGCTACGCCTAAACGGACGAATATGGGTTCCAGTATATGGAGGACTTCGGGATGTTATCCTCCAGGAAGCCCACAGCTCTAAATACTCAGTTCATCCTGGAGCTGATAAGATGTACCAGGATTTGAAATCAAACTACTGGTGGATTGGTTTGAAAAAGTCCGTGGCCGAGTACGTGGCCAAATGTTTGACTTGTGCGCAAGTCAAGGCTGAGCATCAGAAGCCGTCAGGTTTGCTTCAGCAACCTGAAATTCCCGAATGGAAATGGGAAATGGTGACAATGGATTTTATCACCAAGTTGCCGAAGACGAAAAAGGGAAATGATACCATATGGGTCATTGTAGACAGACTGACTAAGTCAGCTCATTTTCTACCCATCAAAGAGACGTATAGCTCAGATATGTTGGCTCAATTATACGTCGATAAGATAGTAGCACTACATGGTATACCTATATCTATTATCTCTGATAGAGATACTAGATATACGTCGCATTTTTGGAAGAGTTTCCAACAGTCGTTGGGCACTCGTTTGAATTTTAGTACAGCTTACCATCCTCAGACTGATGGTCAGAGTGAGCGTACTATTCAAACTTTGGAAGACATGCTTCGAGCATGTGCGATCGACTTGGGTGGTAGTTGGGATAAGCACCTACCACTGATTGAATTCTCCTACAACAATAGCTACCATTCCAGCATAAAGGCTGCGCCTTTTGAGGCCCTATACGGTAGGAAGTGTAGATCGCCCATTTGTTGGGCAGAAGTTGGAGATGTCCAGTTGTCTGGACCGGATATCGTCTTTGAGACGACAGACAAGATCGTTCAGATCCGTGATCGTTTGAAAGCTGCCAGGGATAGGCAGAAAAGTTATGCGGATCCTAAGCGCAAAGATTTTCACTTCGATGTGGGTGAAAAAGTGTTGCTTAAGGTATCACCTTGGAAAGGTGTAATGCGATTTGGAAAGAAAGGCAAGCTAAGCCCGAGATATATAGGACCTTTCGAGATAATCGAACGTGTCGGGTCAGTCGCTTACAAGTTAAACTTGCCTGAAGAGCTTAGTGCTATTCATAATGTGTTCCACATCTGTAATTTGAAGAAGTGTTTCGCTGACGATTCACTGGTTATACCGCATACAGATATACACATAGACGAAAGTCTAAAATTTGTGGAAAAACCTTTGTCGATAGAGGATCGACAGGTAAAGAAGCTTCGAAGGAAGCACGTGCCTATTGTAAAGGTCAAATGGGATGCCCGTAGAGGTCCCGAATTCACGTGGGAAGTGGAATCCACGATGAAAGAAAAATATCCCCATTTGTTTGAATAAATCTCGGGGTCGAGATTTCTTTTAAGGGGGTGAGGATGTAACACCTCGAAAAATTTCGTCCAATAATGTCTTGACACGTGTCATAAGGTTCCGTTATGTGAAAACATACTTTAGAGGGACTAAAAGTGACAAACAGTGAAAACTATGGAACGTAAGGGTCCAAAGTGTCAACAATGGATAAATAGGCTCTATGATAACCCCACATAACGTTTATAACCTTTAACGGATGGTTCATGGATCATACGACGCGGAAATTGCACGAAAGTGAAGTATTTCAAACTATAGGGGCCAAAAGTGTCAACATGTTTAATTTATACCTCTGAGTGAACTTTTGGCAGACCCGAAGCTTTGTATAGATAAAATATACTCACTAGAATATGTGGTAAAAATTTCATGAAGTTTCGTCAACGTATGAGAAAGTTATGGCCAAAACCGTACTTAAGGGACTAGAAGCGTCAACGTCGAATTTCAGGGTTTTTCGGTTGAGCGCAAAGTTATCCGAGGGCATTACCATGTTGGTAAAAGTCCTAAGGTTCTTAGAAACCAAGTTTGGGGGTTTACGGGTCGAGAAAAGTAGCCGAAACGGCACGTTCAAGCTCAGGGACCAATTCTGTCAATACACGAAAGTTGTTTGGCTGAAACAGGGGTCAGGCGACCCGCCTGGGAAAGCCCAAGCGGGCCGCGTGGGTTGCCCAGCGACAGAAATCGTGTTTGGGTCAGATTTGGGTCCGATTTTGAGTTGCTAACAACTGGTCTTGCCTCCAATTGCACCAATTAAGAGCCATGCATGCCTACCATCAACAGTAAACCTCAGAATCTCAGCTTTAAATCCGAATTTAGCTCATTTCTTGAAATTTACAATAGTGAACAAGAACACCAAGACTTGCAAGAGCTCTCAAAGCTTCTCTGGAGATAATCTGAGCATCAAGGCCGACTTCTAGTGTCCACTAAACATCCTTAGGACCATTGTAAGCATTCAATTCGTTCTCTAATCCATTCTTGTTGTGATTATTAGTAAAAGTCAAACTGGGTGTTCATAACCTTTGACTTTCTGATTAAACGGATTTCTTTCAGTAATTTCTCGAATTGAAACTTGTTATAGATTGGTATTTATGTGGGAAATAAACCCTCTAAAGGGTACTAACTGATTCCCACTACATGCATGCTTAATGTCGAGTCAAACCTAATTCTAAAAAGTCAACAGAAGTGATTTTTGTGAAAAATGACATGATTAATGATATAGATGACATGCAAACTGATTGATCATTAAAAATGACTTGTAATACATATAAGAATGTGTTCTAATCATCATCAACTCGACGATCTATAGTATAGCCACGAATCGGAACCGAAAGTCTTGTAAAACGATTATTTCGTAGACTATCGATTCGGATTCGTACATGCATGTTCGAGATCTGTATTGGATAGCATTTTTGACTATTTTTATTTTAGTTAAACTTTCTGGAATTTTCTTTGATTGAGTCTATGCTTAGCCTATTCGAATGCTTGTTTCCGGTTTATGCATAAAGTTGACTATTTTGCCCTTTTTGATTTAAAACGGGATTTTTGGAAAAGTGAAAGGATAGAAATCTTTATTTTTATTATATAAACTTGCACCGAAAGTTTCGGATCAGTTGGTGGTCCAGATTATGAGTTATGGCCATTAGCGTAAAACTATATTGTAAATTTACATAAACGGTCCTTTTCGCGTAGAACCCGTTTCTGGCCACGTTTTGGTACAAAACTTTTTACCAACTGATTATATATAATATTCTGGGAATTTTGATGATTTTTAAGTAATTTTTGGCTGAACGGATCCTAGATCACCTAGTCATTTCGGCTTATGTCGGTTTGGACCATTTTAGCCATAAAATGAGTTTTACACCTTCTTTTGACCCGAAACCTTTTTCTACTGATTTGGTATGATGAATAAATTATTATAAGACTTCTGGAAATATAAAAATCTCAGATTTACTGTGAAAACCCGAAAACGCCCTTAAACCGTATTTTTAGCGTTTTTACGCATAGTAAAGTGTTATACTTGTTTTAAACACATAAGACCTATACCTACTAATGTAAATTACATATTTTCATATAATAACAGTAAGTATAATATTTTGAACCCAGGTTTCCAGTTTTGGCATTTTTAGCCCTTGTGAAATTACTAAATTGCCCCTACGGTGCATAGTTTGGTTTTAAATGATATATTTGATATATGGGTCATACCCTACTGATATAATATGTTATATTAAGTATATCTACTGTATGAACCAGACCCGAAACTCAGATTTCTAATTTTACCCTTTTATTAACTTTTAAATGACCAAAATGCCCTTCTAAGGCATAAATTGAGTTTAAAATTATTCCGGGCAATATAGAACATAACTTACTGATATAATATCATATTCTAAGCATATTAATTCAGGGAACTTGCATTTGAATCTTTTGGCTACCCGTATCGCCCTTTTATCGCGTTCGGTTCGGTTTACGTAACTAGTTTGCGTAAATTGACCAAAACGGGTCAAACGATATCATTTTTACTTCAAAATCCAGAATGTATTTAGTATACCCATATTATACAAGTATTCAAACTTGTCGGGTCTAAATCACATTCTATCCGGTCTTTCGCTTAATCGTGCGTAAACCGTATCATTCCTAAAACTAACCGGTCAAAGCTTAAGCTTAAATAAAAGGCCGTTAGGAATCTAATAGGTTAATTATAAACCTTTGTTCCAGATTAGGAAGCCCGGTAAAAGCTACCACCACTTATCGTTTGTGACTTATACTTGCTCAGGTAAATACATTTTGACTTATTTTCCCTATACGGGCTTGGGGTACGGTATTTAAAATACCGCTTGATCGGGCGCACAAGTCCTGCTCCTTATAGGTGTTCAGTCTTGAATAGCTTGTGCGACTTCGTTTAAACAGTTTTGTCTTACTTAAAAGGCTTTGGGGGGTTGTTGACCGTGTCCCGGATATCCTTGGCATTATCTTACGAGATGGCCACGACCAGAGCACGGGGTGTAGGCGTACACCCGTCGTGTATAACTCTTTAATGTGGTGTGTCAATTAAATCTCTAGCCCGGACAGTAGATCCCGGGCCACCAGAGATATAAGTGCATGTAATTCGTTCACAAGTTCATATTAAATGATTATCCCAAGTTAATAAAAATATTTATGCCTTGTGCATTTAAATAAATTTTCAATCATTTTCAAAATGAGTCAGTCGATTTGTATTTACCAGTGTAAACTGACGTATTTTTCCCAAAAGATTAAGTGCAGGTACTATACGGAAATAGGCTGGCTGTTTCCTAGAGAGCGTCCACAATAGTCTCGCAAACTCGGACGACATTTATCTGTTGAACTATTTATTTCTATTTTTTTTATTTGATCCGCCTGTGGATCCATTTCAACTACTGTGATATTTATTATTACACTTTATTTAAAAGTTGAAATGTTTCTATTCTGCTTCCGCTGTGCATTATTATATTGTGTTGATTGTCTATGACGATGCCAACTACGTCACTGTACCCCACACCGGGCCCACCGGTGACACGTGGAAATCGGGGTGTGACAGCAAGTTAGGTTTGCAAGGTTGTCGTGGTAGCATCCGCCAGATCTGAAGCCTTTCATCGACCTTCCAGGTTTGCAGGTTGTGGTGGAAGCAGTCGCCGGATCTAATGGTGATGTTGGTGGAGTGTAGTAGAGAATGTCGAGTGGTGGTGATGATGTCGGGCGATGGTGAGGCGGTGGGTGGTGGTGATTTCGGGTAGAGAATGTCAAACGGTGGTGTGTTGTGGCAGTGATGTGAGGTGGTAGTGGTGGTTGTTGGCAAGTAGCGGCTAGTGGTGATCAATGTTGGCCAGTGTTGGTGGTTTACAGAGAAGTTAGAGAGGTAGAGAAAAAAATGATGGGTTATAATTGGTATATAAATATCAGGGTTTGGAAATTTGGAAATGACAGATTTTCCCCTCACATGAGGGGCACATGATAGTCATTTAACAGCTGAAATAAACGGCTTTTGAGGCGGGGAGTATAATAGAGATAGCTTGCATAGATCAGGGAGTAAAATGTCCATTTTTAAAGGTTTGGAGCAAAAGCGTTAAAACCACCAAACCACAGGGAGCAAAATAGAAGTTTACTCTTGGAAATGACTAAAATGCCCCTCACATGAGGGGCACATGACAGTCATTTAACAGCTGAAATGAACGGCGTTTGAGGTGGGGAGCATAATAGAGATAGCTTGCATAGATCAGGGAGTAAATGTCCATTTTTAAAGGTTTGGGGCAAAAGCGTTAAAACCACCAAACCATAAGGAGCAAAATAGAAGTTTACTCTTTTTTTTAATTGAGTTAGTGGGTTGTATGAAAATGGAAAAAATGACAAAGTCATGGACTAAAATGGCAGAAAACAAAACTATTTGAACTAAAATGACAAGAAAAAAACTATTTGGACTAAAGTGGCAATTTTGGTCAAACCTCAGGGAATAAAATGGTAATTTACTCAAAAGTATATGTGGGGATGCGCCATGTACAAGACCCAAAGCACTAACATGAAACCGTTGGCAAATAGTAAATAGAGTAAACTTCTGTTTTGCTCCTTGTGGTTTGGTCACTCTAACGGTTTTGCCCCAAACCTTTAAAAATAGTCATTTTCCTCCAATAGTTTTCTATAGTTTTTCCATTTTGCTCCCTGCAGGGAGCAAAATGAAAAAACAGACAACTTAGATGGAGTTAGAAGCGGGGAGCAAAATGGAAAAACCATAGCAAACTATTGGAGGAAAATGACTATTTTTAAAGGTTTAGGGCAAAACCGTTAAAGTGACTAAACCACAGGAAGCAAAATGGAAGTTTACTCTAGTAAATAATACCCAGCTGAATAATTTCCATACTTTGATTTTGAATAAATACATACAGCCCCATTCATCTGGAGATTTCTTTTATAATTGATTGAATATTTGCTACTCGGATTTGAGCCTATGAGAAATGAAAATTTCTAGCATAAAGCCAAAAGTTAGTAAATATATTAGCGTTTAAAAATTAACGATAGCCCAATTGACTGGAAGGAAGCCTAAGGGGAGGGGGTGGTCACTGGTGATAAAATTTCATCACTCATAATATCCAATTATGTTACGCCATGTCAGCAAGCATTTTTCCATCACGCACAACTTTTTTTAGTGGGGGTGGTCATCACTCACCACCACACCCAACAATTTCCCCCCAACCAACAATTACCCTCACAATAAAACCCATCATGACGTTGAAAAAATAACGAAATCATCAAACCGTGATTGTATCACGCGTTATACACGAGGTGGGGGTGGGATTTTGTGAAGTTCCACGCGTTGAGCATTGTTTCAGTGATTGTATCACTGACCGCCCCCTCCCCCTAAATAAAATACAAGTATGGGCTTAATAGGAAAGTTACTAAAGTGCAGCGGGCTTGAACTAGGTGGAATATTATTAAAGTTATTATGGTCTGGGATTGGTGTGATAATTTTGGTCGAAACACATATAAAAAAAGTCAAAGGTGGCAAACTAGCAGTCAACAAAGGTGGCTTGGTCGAAACACATATGGTTGGTACCACTTGTGAGTTTTATTGGCTCAAGTTCACACTTAAGGATCTTAGTGTCCTCATTCGGATTTCATGTTACTTTATCTTGACGAGGGCCCAAACCCTTATGAAAGACGATGACTTGGACTTGAACCCGGCTTGAGAGTGGAGCCGGTTAAAGAATAGTCAAACTTCCTAACCTGTTACTATTACATATTTTTTTGCAAACGAACCGGGTAACTAATAAACTTTATGAGTGTAGTTAAGTTGATTCAAAATGTTTTGACATAAGAAAACTGTGAACACAAAATATGCCTTACGAACTGAGTTGACTTTGTTACAATGTGAAGGATGTCTTGCAGCAGCGTGCATCCGAGCTCCTGCAGCTCTCTGCAGCTGACCAAAGCGTTGTTTACTAAGCGACAATACCAGTTGTTCGGAAAACAAAATTGCATACAAATTTAAGAAAATCTTAGCATTTCTTAATATGGAGGTGTGGAAAGGTTAACATGGTTTGATACAGTGGCGAAGCTTGAGATTTCCGACGGGGGGTCGAAAACGTATATACCCAAAAATTTCTATAGAACCGGGGGGTCGAAAACGTATATACCCAAAATTTCTATACGACAGCTACATATATAACACTACTACGCGAAAAGTCCCCCCCCCCCCCCCCCCGGGGCCCTTCTAATGGTCATTTTTTGTTTGGGGTTTGACGGAGAGTCATCATGGTTTGATAAACAAATTCATGATAAAACATATCAATTGGTTAACACTTAATGGTAATTTTTTGTTTGGGGTTTGACGGAAATGGGTACGGGTCGAAACAGGGCCTTTTGAAACCCAAGTATATTTTAAGCAAACATCACAATTATGTTTCTATCCCTACATGAAGAACAAAATATATATAGACATTACAAATCTGTTTTACGATGCAGCAAGTGGACATAAAATAGAATATTGGTACACAGTCTGATGAATCATTCATTAGATGCAGAAACACAACTAAGATGCAGCAACACCTTACCAGCAAAATACATCCGATTCTTTTATAATAGAAGGTTGAAATCGTCACATCTACCATTAACAATGCATAAATCACTAATTGGTATCCACAAAAAGAAAAAAAAAAGTGAACCCAACAGCGTAATCTTTAAATCAAATCTAAGGTTTTGCTCCCTGTTGTGAGTGTTGATAAATCTCTTGTAGAATGCTTCCTATCACGATTGAGTCTGCAGCACCAAATCAGCGACAGTCAGTTTACTCATAGATCAACTTGTGATATTAAATATGAAAGCTAAAAGATCATAACAAAATTAAAGTAACTGGGACTGCCATAAGGGTACAAACATAATTCAAGTATTTCATAATTTCTACATATTAAAATGTTTGGAACTCTGCAGTTCAGAGTCGTAGGATGGGATATATAACTAAATAATAATTCGCTCATATGATGAAATTATTGAATAACGCGTTAAAAGAAATGAGTTCAGATTTTGTGTTACCAAATAAAGAAAGAGAATGAAGATAATCACATAATGAAATTTAATGTCAATAATCAACAGATGTTACATTTCCCCTTTTTATCCACTTTATCATACCACAGACCAACATGGGATAATATTAAATGCAAGTCTTATTAGATTTACAAAACTTTGTTCAAAATAGTATTTGATTAGTAATAAGTCTTGATTAAAATCAAATATTGTTCTAAAAATATATATTTTTTAATAAAATATTTAGATAAACAGATGCATATCATATTTCATGGAAATTCGATCGAATAAACCCATTTGAATTTAAACAGGTTCTACAAACATTATCATACCAGTACAAAGAATACTTACATATTAAAAGTTGAACAAATTAGTAGACAATTTTCACAAAAGAAAGCAGCACATATATGAGATACATTTAAAAGCGTTTGTTTGAAAAAAAAAAAAGCAAAATAAATAAGTTATTTAACTTTTAATCATAAAGTCAGAGGGAGAGATACCTTCGTTTTAACTTCCTAGTATGTAGATATAGGGGATATGGGAGATGAGGGGCCAGTAACTCCCCTTTTTACTGCATCTTTCTTTCAGTTTTGGGCAATCATCCCTGATGTTTAAACTCAAGAGTGAAGGCAACAGCAGTTCTGGTAGATCCATCATCTTTGGGCATCTGTAAAAAGTGAGATGGTGGAGGAAGGTGAGGTGTTGGGGATGTGAAGACACTTTCTTCAGATTAGGGCAATACCAAAAAGAGAGATCTTGGAGGTGATGGAGGTCCGTTGTAAATGATTCCAATTTCTCAAATCCATGTATTTGAAGAGAAGTAAGAGATGAATGAAGAAGATGAGAAAATTCACTACAACTACCAGCTCCATCTTCACCACCACCGTATAAGGATAGTTTCACAAGTGAAGTTGGGAATGTCTGTGGACCCCACTCTGAGAAGGGCTTCTTCAACTTTCCTATTTCTAAGGAACGCAAATTGGGAGGCCAAACCCAACTCAAAAAAGGAGAATCCATACTTGAACAATTGATTATACTTAGTTCCTCCAACGACCTCAAATTTTCACCAACAAAGGAAACATCCAATTTGGGACAATTTCTTATTACCAGTTTCTCTAACGACGTCAAATTGTTCGGAAATGACTCAAGACTCTCACAATCGTGTATAAACAATTCAGTGATGTGAACCAAGCAGTTCAATTCAACGATTGATTTCAGATTTGGCCAATCTCTTATCCATACATGTTCAAGCATGGGCATGCTGCTGCTTCTGTTGTTGTTCGTTTTTTGTCCTCCCCACTCCCACTCCTTTTCCAATAGGTTCCTGCAATTCCATATTGTAAGTGACCTGAGCTTCTCCTGTCCTCCTTTTGGAAATGACACAACTGTCATTGAACTACAACCCTCAACAGTCAACTCCTCAATGCCATCTGGACAGCTGCAACGCTCCATATTCTTACAATTATACACTATTAATATCCTAAGAGATGTTAGGAGGTTGCTCCTACAATTATCCTCCTCCTCCTCCTCTTTCTCTCCTACACTCACCAAATTATCACAATGCCACACAACCAGTTTCCTCAGCTTCACAAGAATCTTAGTTGCATCTGCATCTGATTTCACCACGTATCTTATTTCATTACATCTCTTTATGCTTAATTCTTCTACTGCCCCAAGATACTCTATAACACCTTGCCACACCACATCATTAAGCCCTGAAATACGTCTTATATCCAACTTGGTGACTGCTAATGCTACTTTAACCAGACTTCTTAACACACCACTATCGCATCCACATATGCTTAGATCATTCAATGAAGGCAGTGCTTCAAGTGTGACTTCAACCAAATTAGGACAATCTTTTATTTCAAGCTTTTGCAAGCGTGGAAACACAGCCCCTGACCATTTCTTCCACCCAGGCATATCATCAAAACTCAGAATTTCAAGTGAAGGAAATGCGCAACCAGCCCCAAATAACTCAAAACCCACAACTTCCACTCTATGTAAGCCTTCTATAACCAACTTCTTGAGAGACGGTAGCTGCCCAAGTGGCGGTAGAGATGTACATCTCTTACAACCCCTTATTGACACATGCTTCAAATGAAGAAACGAGGGATCCCCAACCCAATTTGGAAATTCTTTTCCCCCGTATGACCTGATTTGCAGTTGTATTAACTTATCATCACAAGGCTTCAACTCATTTAGGACCGCCTTTTCAAGCATTTCATTTCGTGAATCACGTAGCTCATCACTCCATATAAGCTCCAACTTACTAAGCTTCTTTTGTGAAAAGTTCGCCTCATATGCATAGGTTGCATTTTGCACTTTTTCCAAACCTACAACGAAAATTTTTTCATATAGATTCTTAAAGTCTTTAAGTTTGGCTATTTCACTTCCGCTTTCACTTTCGATTTTGATTTTCGAGAGAGTAATTTTTAGGCTTTCCATCTTGCCAATCTCTAACAGCATCTGAAACGAAAGCGGGGTGTCCCCAACATCAAGATGCCGTAGGTTTGTAAGCTTTCGGAAACTGTTGGGAAACTTAGTTAAGTTATTACAACCAAACAAGATCAATGTTTGTAAATTGTAGAGATTTCCAACAGTTTCCGGTAAATGATTGATCCAAGTACGAGATAGATTAAGATATCTCAAGTGCCTCAAAGTACCAATGGACTCCGGTAACTCACTTATTTGAAAGCCGCTCAAACTTAGAACCCTTAGTAGTGGTACCTCGGGAAGCAAGTCGGTGAGAATCTTATTGGATAAGTAGAAATCTCGCCAACTTTCTACCTCCCCAACAGACGTTACCAAGAATGTCCTCAAACTTTTGGCTCTTTCAAATGCCTCGAACTTCTTGTAAGCTACATATTCCTCACGAACAAATGACATGTGTCGGTACTTTTCCAACGTTTCCTTCCTAATATTCTTCTCGTGCTCATTGTCTAACCTTAAAAAAAACTCAGTAGAAACAGATGTTGCCAAGTCATTCATGAGGTCATGCATCACAAACAACGATTCATTATTAGGTGCATGTTGAAAAAATGACCTTGACAACAACTCGTCAAAGAATTCATGGCCCAAGTGTTCTTCTGTTGAATCACTTCGAGTTGGCTGGTGCAAGAACCCTTCTGCCATCCATAATATAACCAGCTCTTCCTTGTTAAACAGGAAGTCTTTGGGAAACAAGGAGCAGTATGCGAACAACTGCTTCAAAGGTCCCGAAAGATCATGGTAGCTTAGTCTTAGGGCGGGGATGATTTCATCTTCAACCGGTAATTTCCATATCTCACTTTCTAACACTTCCTTCCATGAATCTTCATCTTCTTTTGTCCTCAGTGATGTCCCAAGTGCGATCAATGCCAAAGGCAACCCATTACATTTTTTCACAATGCCTTCACCATGTGGTTTAAGTGACAAATGTGAATCAAAATTTCTTACGCCTAAAGCATGAACAGCAAACAAGGACAAAGCATCATCATATGACAGGCGCTCCAGTTGCTTGTTTAGAGGATGGAAACCCAGATTTTTGAGCAAGTTATCCTTCCGTGTTGTGATGATGATTTTACTTCCTGGAGAACATGCGTAAAATGGCCTGACGAGGGTTTCCCAATCCTCACGACTCTCGCTCCACACATCATCTAACACCAATAAAAACTTTTTTCTTGTTAGGTGATCTCTAAGAGCTTCTTGAAGCTTATTGAAATTTGTATGCTCCTCCTTTACCTCCCCTCCAAAAGCTATAAAGATCTCTTTGCTTCTAACAAAGATATCAAACTCATCCGATATGCAAACCCACACCTTGAGTTCGAAGTGATTCTGGACTTTTTTTTCATTATACAAAAGTCTAGCGAGAGTAGTTTTCCCAACCCCACCCATACCAACTATGGGAACAATGCTATAGTTTCGATCACATGGTTCTTCCGCCGGTAACAATAACTGTTGGAGCAATGCCTCTTTGTCAGCTTGGCGTCCAACAATACTAGATGGATCAACAACAGAGGATTGGAATCTTCTATTATTATTTTTTGGCTTAGTTTCCCCTCCCACACTCAAACCAAAATCATCTCTCTGCTTAACTAGACGTTCTAACTTGGCGTTAATACGATCTAACTTGTCATGCATCTTAATAGTTGGTGAGAAGTTTGTGCAACAACTTGGGATCAGCTTTCTTACCTTGCTGGTCATGCCTTCTGACTCGTGGGTGGTGAACTCACGATGCATAGCATCGGTTGCCCAACCATCGAGTACGTCATCGATGTCATAAGCCAAATGCTGGAGATCAGTCAGCCAACGTTTAACAGCTTGATTGCTTATCTCCTTCCGAGAAGCATCAGTAAGCACGTCTTGGATTAGTTTTAACGAGTCCTGACATTTCTCAATCTCGGCATCAATTCCCTTGTAGCGAGCAATGCCATTCGAAGTTTCAGAGACCAACTTCTCGATGAGCAAAGGGAGGACGACAGAAAGCACGGTTTCAGCCATTGATTATGATGAGATTGTTGAAATTGGTGTGGGTGAAATTGTTGTTAATTGTTGCGTTGCTGATAGTGGTAGTGGTTTCATTCATTCAATTGTTATCTCAAGGTTTGTATTATTGGGCCGTACCATGGAAATCAGCATTGACCAATAAGGAAGAGGGAGTAGTGGATAAGCTTATCTCTCCCATATGGATGTGGATGTGGATATTTTTATTTTATTTTCAGTTTTAATTTAATGGAAAAATCGTATGAAATAATGGGTTTGCATATAAACCTCTCAAACCAATCTTATCTAGATGGTTGGACCCCACCGGCTGCTAAGAGAATTCATTTGTCTCTTTAACTCTTTGTAATTCATGTAGTAATTAATCAATTAGTTATTTGAGTAATCATTAAGTGTGTTGTTATTAGATAATTGTTTGTTCAAACAAATTTTGTTTTCTAATTGCTACAACATTTTTTTTTAATTTTGACTTTTAAGGAAAATTTTCACTACATATAAAATAGGGAAAATTACTAAAATGTTGGTTGACCAAGAGGGTTTTCAATTTTGTCACTCTCCTGCGTCCTTGGAAGGACCACCGAGCATGGGATGAGTCGGCGTATCATGTTGAAGAGTCCATGTATCACGCTCCTTCGGAAGAGTCACCGACTCTTCCCATAAACATGTGGGACACGTGTCAGCTTCTAGGGACATGGACGCATCAACATAACATGCGGACTCTTCCCAAGCTCAGTGGTTCTTCCAAGAACGCAGGAGAGGGACAAAATTGAAAACTCTCTTGGTCAACCAAAAATTTCGTAATTTTCCCTATAAAATATGATGAACAATCTTAGCCAACTAAAAACAATATGACCTGTTTTTATTGAAAAAAAAAAGTAAAGTACTTCAATTTTGACATGAAACCTCTACAAATGCTATAATATAGGCACTCTCATAAGATATCAAACACAATAAAAAGAAAAAAAAAAAAGAGTATGTTCATATTTTTCAAATGTAATTCATAAAATACAGGTCTGACATAATTGCAGGTTGATTAGACATATCCAGTTTCAATGATTCTTCAACATAAACATTTTGACAGTATATGAACATTCACCCTAAAGTGAGATACAATCTCTTTCTTCAGGACTACAAGATCCAAGATGAATCTTTAAAAGATTTTGTTGTAAATGAGACACAATGGTTATTCATGAGGGTCCCACAACGAAAAAACCGGCTTCTTATTTCCTCTTGCCTATAGTTAGCAGTTCAAAGCTTCTTAGGGCGTCATCCCGACCACCTCTTGATGAGGGTACAACCCGTGTGAAAGATGATGACTTGGACTCAAACCCGGGTTGAGAGTGGAGCCTTTGAGTGGTTGATATGCGACCGCTGCCTGAACCCAGCCGGTTTGACCGGTTCTCACTGGGCTCACCAGATGAGCTTGGTCTGCTGCTTGATACGACTGCTCTTTTTGAAGTACTACTGGTTCGTGTGATGCGAGTTCTATCTGAGTCACCTTGCTGAAAATAAATATAAATATAAATATAAAAAATATAATTCTATGCATAAAAGATAAGACCAAAAAACCACCATCAAATGATAACTACACTATTTTCATCCAAAATTGATACAACTAAATCAGTCACAATTTAGAAGATTAACAAACTTTTGGTTTTGTCCCTGTTCTCTTGTATGAAGTATACCATTTATGTAGGTATATTTGATTAAACTAGTGGGTTACCACCCATGCTCCTCAGCGGGTTGGAAACGTAGATAAAAAAATAAGCAAATCACGAAAGTTAAAGTTGTTTTGATGTTTTAGTTAAGAGGCTAAACATGTTATTATTAAAGTTGAGAAACAAAACATGTCATTATTGAAGTTGAGTGGCTAAAGTTGTTTATTATCAAAGTTGAGGGGCTAATGTTGTTTATTATCAATATTAAGGGGCTAAACTTGTTTATTATTCTAGTTGAGGGACTAAAGTTGTTTTAGTTAAGGGGCTAAACATGGCATTATTAAAGTTGAGGGACTAAAGTTGTTTATTATTAAAGTTGAGGGACAAAAGTTGTTTTAGGTAAGAGACTAAGCATGTCAGCACCAAAGTTGAGAGGCTAAAAATGACATCATTAAAGTTGAGGGGCTAAAGTTGCTTGTTATAAAGTCGTGGGGCCAAAGTTGGTTCATCTGATAAAATAGCATATTTTTAATATATATATGAGTAAATTACGATTTTGACCCCTGTAGTTATATTACTTTTACCCTTTTAGCCCAAAAAAGATTTTTTTAACATTTGAGCCCCCAACGTCTTTTTTTCTAACCCTTTTGGCCCCTAACATTAACCCCATCCATTAAATGACAGGGGCCAAAAGGGTTAGAAAAAAAGACGTTGGGGGCTCAGATGTTAAAAAATTCTTTTTGGCCTAAAAGGGTAAAAGTGATATAACGGCTAAAATCGTAATTTACTCTATATATAAATACAATGTGGACACAGAATGCAAAGGATACAGGATACTACAGGTCAGAATTCCCACCAATTTACTTACTAGTGAATCGATTTAGGTTGCGATTTATCTCAAACAAGTCAAGTAAATATAATACGCGTAAAAAGAAAGGAGTTAGTCAAGCAGGTCAAAAGTTACACAGTCTATTTTTTAAAGCAAACAACCTGCCAAATTGTTTTATTCAACAAATAAGACTATTATTGTAATAACCATAACTAACGCATAACATTTTTGTTAAAAATTTAAAATACAGAATTGTGTGCGAGTCAAACCTACCTAACCCGTTCCAACTCGTACTAAAATGACCCATTGTGAGCATTAGCATGTGGCTCACAAATTCTTTTCTCATGTAACTATAATATTGTACGAAAGATGTAAATGACCACTTATATGTATTTTACCAAAAGATCGATGACATGTCATCAGAGAAAGTTGTGAATTAGGACAACTCACCATTTCTTTAGATGGTGTTGCGTGTTCTGAAGATCGGTGTCTTGAGTATTCTCCATGCAAACCGGTACGCCTAGCAAATGACTCCACTGTGCCTGAGAATCTATCTCTAACCTCGGGTTTCACTAAAACATATACATATATATATTATCACCAAAATTTCCAGCCTACTTTGCCAATATATCATTATAAAAAGAGTTAATTACTGTTTTTGTCCCTGTGGTTTGTCAAAAATCACTATTTCAGTCCATTAGTTTAAAAATTGCGATTTCAGTCCCTGTGGTTTCACTTTCGTAACCATTTCAGTCCCTGTGGTTTCACTTTCGTAACTATTTCAATCCATTTATTATGTTAGTACAGGGACTGAAATGGTTACGAGGTGGACTGAAATGGTTACAAAAGTGAAACCACAGGGACTGAAATCGCAATTTTTAAACTAATGGACTGAAATAGTGATTTTTGACAAACCACAGGGACGAAAACAGTAATTAACTCTTATAAAAAACATACCATAAAGAATCTTGACATGGTATACATACTCCTACAGACAGTTACACATGCACGTAAAAAAGTAGAGTAGAAAATAAAGAGAAAAGCATACCTGGGGTTTTATCCACTCTTTCTGCTGAAGGCCCGGGATTCAGTGGTAACTTACCAACCGTCTGATTTTGTAGTAAATGTTTATAATTAGAGGAAGCAAATCCTAAAAGAAAAATAGAGAGTATGTAATTAGAGCAGAATAAATACTTACCCGCCCTCTAGAACTGGAACTGGAACCTGAACCAACTTGGGGATACTTCAAAACGGTCCAGTCAAACACATAGTCAAACTGATAACCTGAAACACAAACACAGCACATAGATAAATCTATTTCAAAAGAATAAAAGATAATAACAATGGCAATGGTGGTGAGTGACAATACTGACATCCACTGTTAGGGATGAGCATTTGGTTCCTGGTACCAATACCCAATTTCCGGTACCGAAATTTTTTTGGTACCGATTTGGTACACACTTTTTGGCGTTTTCAGTAACGGTATTTACGGTTCGGTATCGGTCCGAATTTTACATACAAATACCATTCTGTACCGAATATTTCGGTACCGGTACCGATAATTGCCGATTTTCGGTACCGGTACCGACCACATCCCTATATAAATACAAAACAGCGTATTTTGGTCAAATACACATATAAGATGCTTCTAAAATTTTCTTCTAGTGTATTGCAAAAAATAAATAAGCGCCTGCTATTTCATTGCTATCGCTACGTAGCGTATAGATAGCGTGTTGCTATCGTTTACTATTTGTTGTTAACGACTATGGTGACATCATATAAATGAAGAAGAAAAAAAACAAAACCATGGTTTTAAAAAACGGTTGAGGCATGTACCTCGAGGTGCGCCTCAAGGCGAAACGCCCAAAAAACAATTCTGAGGCAGGCCTCAGGGGTTTCTATTGTATGTGAGCGTCAGAGGGGCTGAGGCGCTAAAAAAGCTGCGCCTCAGGTGTTTCTGATATTTGTTTTTGTTGTTTTTGACTTTGTGTGTCAATGTCAAGCAATTTATGTCATTTTTTATGTGTGTTTTTGATGAATTTAGTTAGTATTATTATTTTTATAAGATATATAATTTTAGATTTATTTTTTAATTCCACCTCAGGCTTACGCCTCGTGAGGCGAAGGGAAAACACCTCGAAACTCGTTTCCGTTTTTTTAAACCTTGAACAAAACTATATAAAACATATTCAGGTTTTCACCTTCTCGAATGAAAAGGTCCCGGAAAAGCCTTTTCAGGTATGAATAATCTGGTTTGTCATCAAACCGCAATGATCGACAATAATGAAAATACGATGTGAACTCAGTTGGATAAGACTTGCAAAGCACCTGCAGATTTCGTTCATTTAAAAATCACTTCATTAAGAGGTTAACAATAAATTCAAGTCATTTAATTATAACAACGAACTGCTTATAATGTTAGATCTTAAGAACACCTCTATAGGAGTAAGCATTTTCTTTTCACTAATTTTATCATATTTTTGCTTCTTAGTGCCCGCTTTCAGCCCCTGCCAAGGAAGGCTACAACCACATAAATACAAGAACAAAGTTAGTGAATAACTTTAAAAAGTTAACAAAAAACAAATAGTAAACTGCCAAAAATGGTCCCTAAGGTTTGGTCACTTTTGCCACTTTAATCCAAAACTCAAACCTTTTGAATCTGAGTCCCTGTGGTTTCAATTTTGTTGCCATTTTCATCCAAAAGCAAAATCTGGTATGATTTTTCAGTTAACATCCCATTTTTTTGTCCTTTTCCTCCCTTTTAATGAAAGACAAAATGGTCAGATATTTTTTATTTGTTATAATAAAACGTTAAAAGACCATTTTGCCCTTCGTTAAAAGGGAAGAAAAAAGACAAAAAAAAGCTGGATGTTGACTGAAAAATCTGACCAGATTTTGATTTTGGATGAAAATGGCAACAAAATTGAAACCACAGGGACCCAGATTCAAAGGGTTAGAGTTTTGGACTAAAGTGACAAAAGTGACCAAACCTCAAGGACCATTTTGGCAGTTTACCCAAAAACAAACAAACAATTAAATAAAGTAGTGAAATATTCAACCTTCCTCTCAAGAAATACATGAGCACATAACCAAGAGACTCCAGATCATCCCTCCTACTTTGCTCTACAATTAATAAAAAAAACATGATTAACCAAATTAATTACATATAATTTTAGCTAGTGGGAACTATTACAGAAAAAATTTCATCATGAAATATTCCCAACAGGCATAATTACTTACCAACCCCAAGATGGGTATTAACACTAGCATAACGGGCAGTACCAGTGAGATTTTTGTTTTCCCTGAAACGAAAATTTGCAGGAACATATCGGTTGTGAAACCGAAACAGCAAGCAAGATAGCAAAAAGAATAAAATGTCATTTTCGTCCTTGACGTTTTGCCAGTTTTGTGACTTTCACCCAAAGGTATGTTTTTCGCATCTCGATCCAAAAAGTTTGAAGTTTTGCTATTTTAACTTCATCCATTTTTCTCCGTTAAGTCAGGGGTACTTTCGTATTTCTCTGTTATCTTAAAGGGCAATTCAGTCTTTTAAATACCCGTATACTATGCTTGATGATTGTACATAAAATGAAAAAGACCGAATTTCCCTTTAAGTTAACCAAAAAGACGGAAATACCTAACGGAAGAAAAGGATGGAGTTAACGAGCCGGATGAAAATGGCAAGATTTCAAACCTTTTGGATCCAAATGCGGAAAAACAAACCTTTGGACGAAAGTCGCAAAACTGGCCAAACCTCAGAGACGAAAATGGCATTTTACTTTAGAAAAAAAAAATAATATCATTTCCACACGAGTTTTGGCATAATCAACTCCAATACCTGTATGGTATATGCTTGTGTGTCTGGGCATCCCTATACTTTTTTGCAAGACCATAATCTATAATGTAAACCTGTTTTCAAATAAAAAAAAGCAGGAATATGTCGAAAATCAGAATCTTTCAAGAAAAAAAAAAAGAAGGCAGATGAACATAGCAGAACCCATGTTAGGATGAAAGCTAATTACATAGTTTAATTAAAGATGCAATTAAATTCATACACTGATACACATCACATACTACCTTTTTAACAGAAAGATTAACTAAAAGAGTAAAATAAAGGAATAGTCCCTGTGGTTTTTCAAAATTTTGGATTTGGTCATTAGCTTTCCAAAAGTACACGAACAGACCCAGTGGTTTGCACTTTGTAACGCAATTAGTCCCCAACCAGCAAACTTAAAAGTTTTCGGAGGTCCAAGTTAGAGACTAAATGCGTTACAAAGTGCAAACCACAGGGACCATCCATGTACTCTTGGCAAAAATTAGGAACTAAATGCGTCACAAAGTGCAAACCACATGGACCATCCGTGTACTTTTGGAAAGATAGGGACCAAATTCAAAATTTTGAAAAACCACATGGACTAACTGTGTACATTACTCTAAACTAAATAAATACTCCGAATATTAAACTAATTAAGTTTAAACACAAAAATATCCAAATTAAGCATCGCAATGAAGGCTACATTATAAAGGTCATAACTTGTAAAAGTTATCTGGTTTTATATCACGGTGAAGAAAACCTCTTGAATGCATATACTCAACTCTATTTATCTGCATAAAGCAATAAAAAAGGTGTAAATGACTAAACGTTGAAACCATAGTCACATGGATCGTGGTACGCTCCGATACTTTTGGGCCACATATGCAATTGATAATTTGATAGACAGCAGAAGGTGGCTTGGTAGCAGAAGGTGGCTTGGTCGAAACACATATAAAAAAAGGTCAAAGGTGGCAAACTAGCAGTCAACAAAGGTGGCTTGGTCGAAACACATATAATAAAGTCAACAAGTCTCCAATACCAATTTGAACTTTTCACACGTGGCTTGTTTGAGCTATGCTTTGGGTTGTGTATTTTTTTTTTCCATTGTAAATTGTCCATTCCCTTTCTTGGGCTATTCAAAAGCCCAAAACTAATAATAAGAATGAGACGTATAGATGTTGGGTCAGTCGGTCGGGTATCAACCCCATTTGTATTGGACCCGTTTGAGTAGGTGGAGTGTGGGTTTGGGCTCAACTACAGGGAATGTCCTAAGTTTATGTTCCATTTATTCATTGTATTTTTTTCATTAAATTTATAAAATTTACCAACTAGGCTACATATTTCATATGGTTGGCACCACTTGTGAGTTTTATTGGCTCAAGTTCCCACTTAATGATCTTAGTGTCCTCATTCGGGTTTCATGTTACTTTATCTTGACGAGGGCCCAAACCCTTATGAAAGACGATGACTTGGACTTGAATCTGGCTTGAGAGTGGAGCCGGTAAAAGAATAGTCAAACTTCCTAACCTGTTACTATTACACATTTTTTTGCAAACGAACCGGGTAACTAATAAACTTTATGAGTGTAGTTAAATTGATTCAAAATGTTTTGACATAAGAAAACTGTGAACACAAAATATACCTTACGAACTGAGTTGACTTTGTTACAATGTGAAGGATGTCTTGCAGCAGTGTGCATTCGAGCTCGTGCAGCTCTATCTGCAGCTGACCAAAGCGTTGTTTACTAGGCGACAAGACCAATTGTTCAGAAAACAAAATGACATACACTTTTAAGAAAAATCTTACCATTTCTTGATATGGAGATGTGGAGAGGTTAACATGGTTTTATACAGTGGCGAAGCTTGAGATTTCCGACGGGGGGTCGAAAACGTATATACCCAAAAATTTCTATAGAATCGAGGGGTCGAAAACGTATATACCCAAAATTTCTATACGACAGCTACATACATAACACTACTGAGCGAAAAGTTCGCCCCCCCCCCCCGGCCCCATTCTAACCTGCACCCCTGGTTTGGTACAGGCTAATGGAGAGTCATCATGGTTTGATAAACAAATTCAGGATAAAACATATCATTTGGTTAACACTTGATGGTCATTTTTTGTTCGGGTTTTGACAAAAATGGGTACCGGTCGAAACAGGGCCTTTTGAGATCTTTTAAGCAAACATCACAATTATGTTTCTATCCCTACATGAAGAACAAAATATATATATAGACAATCATCAATTGAAGTCAATTTTGTATACATAAACATTACAAATCTGTTTTACGATGCAGCAAGTGGATATAAAATAAAATATTGGTACACAGTCTGATGAATCATTCATTAGATGCAGAACACAACTAAGATGCAGCAACACTTTACCAGCAAAATACATCCGATTCCTTTATAATAGAATAGAATGCTTCCTGTCACAATTGAGTCTGCAGCACCAAATGAGCGATGGTCAGTTTACTCATAGATCAACTTGTGATATTAAATATGAAAGCTAAAAAATCATAACAAAATTAAAGTATTAGACTACAGAGAAACAAAATAGTAACTGGGATTGCCGTAAGGGTACAAACATAATTCAAGTGTTTCATAATTTCTACATATTAAAATATTTGGAACTCTGCAGTTCAGAGTCACAGGATGGGATATATAAAACCAGATAATAATTCGCGGCTCATTTGATGAAATTATTGAATAAAGTGTTAAAAGAAATGAGTTCAGATTTTGTTTTACGAAATAAAGAAAGAGAATGAAGATAATCACATAAACTCATAAAACAAATGCTACATGCTCCCTTTTCTATCTGAAATGGACTCTAAAAAAATAACGAAATTTAATGTCAATAATCAACAGATGTTACATTTCCCCTTTTTATCCACTTTATCATACCACAGACCAAGATGGGATAATATTAAATGCAAGTCTTGTTAGATTTACAAAACTTTGTTCAAAATAGTATTTGATTAGTAATAAGTCTTGATTAAAATCAAATATTGTTCAAAAAAATATATTTTTTAATATCTTTAGATAAACAGATGCTTAAAATGGATCATATTTCATACAAATTCGATCCAATAAACCCATTTGAATTTAAAGAGGTTATACAAACATTACGATACCATCATTAAACAGCATTAGTATACCAGTACAAACAATACTTACATACTAAGTTGAAAAATTAGTAGACCATTTTCACAAAAGAAAGCAGTAAAGCACATATATGAGATACATTTAAAAGCGTTTGTTTGAAAAAAAAAAAAAAGCAAAATAAATAAGTTATTTAACTTTTAATCATAAAGTCAGAGGGAGAGATACCTTCGTTTTAACTTCATAGTATGTTGATATAGGGGATATGGGAGATGAGGGGCCAGTAACTCCCCTTTTTACTGCATCTTTCTTTCAGACCTGGGCAATTACCCCAGATGTATAAACTCAAGAGTGAAGGCAACAACATTTCTGGTAGATCCTTCATCTTAGGGCAATCTTGAAAAGAGAGATGGTGGAGGGAGGTGAGGTGTTGGGGATGCGAAGACGCTTTCTTCAGATTAGCGCAATTGGAAAAAGAGAGAGATTGGAGGTGTTGGAGGTCCATTGTAAATGATTCCAATTTCTCAAATCGATGTATTTGAAGAGAAGTAAGAGATGAATGAAGAAGATGAGAAAATTCACTACAACTACGACCACCGTATAAGGATAGTTTCACAAGTGAAGTTGGGAATGTCTGTGGACCCCACTCTGAGAAGGGCTTCTTCAACTTTCCTATTTCTAAGGAACACAAATTGGGAGGCCAAACCCAACTTAAAAAAGGAGAATCCATACTTAAACAATTGGTTATGCTTAGTTCCTCCAACGAGGTCAAATTTTCACCAAGAAAGGAAACTTCCAATCTGGGACAATTCTCTATTTCCAGTTTCACTAACGTCGTCAAATTGTTCGGAAATGACTCAAGTCTCTCACAATGGTATATAAACAATTGAGTGAGGTGAACAAAGTCATTCAGCTCAATTATTGATTTCAGATTTGGCCAATCACGTATAGATACATGTTCAAGCATGGGCATGTTGCTGCTTCTGTTGTTTTTCGTTTTTTGTCCTCCCCACTCCCACTCCTTTTCCAATAGGTTCCTGCAATTCCATATTTTAAGTGACCTGAGCTTCACCTGTCCTCCTTTTGGAAATGACACAACTGTCATTGAACTACAACCCTCAACAGTCAACTCCTCAATGCCATCTGGACAGCTGCAACGCTCCATATTCTTACAATAAGACACATACAACGTCCTAAGAGATGTTAGGAGGTTGCTCCTCCAATTATCCTCCTCCTCCTCCTCTTTCTCTCCTACACTCACCAAATTATCACAATACCACATTTCCAGTTTCCTCAGCCTCACAAGAATCTTACTTGCATCTGCATCTGATTTCACCACGTATCTTATTTCATTACATACTGACATCTTTAATTCTTCCACTCCCCCAAGAGACTCTATAACACCTCCCCACACCTCATCATTAAGCCCTGAAATATCCCTTATTCTCAACTTGGTGACTGCTGAAGCTACTTCAACCAGACTTCTCAACACACCACTATCACAGTTACCTAAATCTAGATCATTCAATGAAGGCAGTGCTTCAAGTGTGACTTCAACCAATTTACGACACTCTTTTATTTCAAGCTTTTGCAAGCGTGGAAACACAGCCCCTGACCATTTCTTCCACCCATACATATCTTTAAAACTCAGAATTTCAAGTGAAGGAAATGTGCGACCAGTCCCAAATAACTCAAAATCCACAACTTCCACCCTATCCAAGCCTTTAATAAACAACTCCTTAAGTGATGGTAGCTGCCCAAGTGGCGGTAGAGATGTACATCTCTTACAACCCATTATTGACACATGCTTCAAATTAATAAACGAGGGATCCCCAACCCAATTTGGAAATGCTAGTCCCCCGTATGACCAGATTTGCAGTTGTATTAACTTATCATCACAAGGCTTCAACTCATTTAGGACCGCCTTTTCAAGCATTTCATTTCGTGAATCATGTAGCGCATCACTCCAAACAAGCTCTAACTCACTAAGCTTCTTTTGTGAAAAGTTCGCCTCGTGCACATAGGTTGTGTTTTGCACTTTTCCCAAACCTACAACGGAAATTTTTTCATATAGAGTCTTAAAGTCTTTAAGTTTGGCTATTTCAATTCCACTTTCACATTCGATATTGATTTTTGAGAGAGTAATTTCTAGGCTTTTCAACCTGCTAATCTCTAAAAGCATCTCAAACAAAAGCGGGGTGTCCCTAACATCAAGATGCCGCAAGTTTTTGAGTTGTAGGAAGCTTTTGGGCAATTTAGTTATTTCACAACAACCGGATAGGATCAATGATTGTAAGTTATAGAGATTGCAAACAGTTTCCGGTAAATGTGTGATACGAGTTCGAGATAGATTAAGATATCTCAAGTGCCTCAAAGTACCAATGGACTCCGGTAACTCACTTATTTGAAAGCCACTTAAACTTAGAACCCTTAGTAGTGGTACCTCAGGAAGCAAGTCGGTGAGAATCTTCTGGGATAAGTAGAAATGTCGCCAGCTTTCTACCTCCCCAACATACGTTACCAAGAATGTCCTCAAACTTTTGGCTCTTTCAAATGCCTCGAACTTCTTGTAAGTTACATATTCCTCACGAACAAATGACATGTGTCGGTACTTTTCCAACATTTCCTTCCTAATATTCTTCTCGTTCTCATTATCTAACCTTAAAAAAAACTCAACAGAAACAGATGTTGCCAAATCATTCATGAGGTCATGCATCACAAACAACGATTCATCATTTGGTGCATGTTGAAAAAATGACCTTGACAACAACTCATCAAAGAATTCATGACCCAGGTGTTCTTCTGTTGAATCACTTAGAGTTGGCTGGTGCAAGAAACCTTCTGCCATCCATAACTTAACCAGCTCCTCCTTGTCAAACAGGAAATCCTTGGGAAACAAGGAGCAGTATGCAAACAACTGCTTCAAAGGTCCCGAAAGATCATGGTAGCTTAGTCTTAGGGCAGGGATGATTTCATCTTCAACCGGTAATTTCCATATCTCACTTTCTAACACTTCCTTCCATGAATCTTCATCTTCTTTTGTCCTCAGTGATGTCCCAAGTGCGATCAATGCCAAAGGCAACCCATTACATTTTTTCACAATGCCTTCACCATGTGGTTTAAGTGACAAATGTGAATCAAAATTTCTTACGCCTAAAGCATGAACCGCAAACAAGGACAAAGCATCATCATATAAAAGCCTCCCCAGCTGCTTGTTTGGAGTACTGTAACCCAGTTTTTTTAGCAATATATCCTTCCGTGATGTTATGATGATTTTGCTTCCGGGCGCACATGTATAAAATGGCCTGATGAGGGTTTCCCAATCATCACGCCTCTCACTCCACACATCATCTAACACTAATAAGAAGACTTTCCCTTTTAGTTGATCTTGAAGAGCTACTTGAAGCAAATTCATATCTGTAAAATCCTCCTTTACCAATGGTGCCACAGCTTTAAAGATATGTTTGCTTATCCCAAAGCTATCAAAGTCATCCGAAACACAAACCCATGCCCTGAGTTTGAAGTGATCTTTGACTTGCTGGTCATCATACAAAAGTCTTGCCATAGTAGTTTTCCCAACCCCACCCATACCTACTATTGGAACTATGCTATAGTTTCGATCAGATGGTTCAACCTCCAATAACCTTTGGACCAACTCCTCTTTCTCAGCTTGGCGTCCCACAATACTAGATGGATCAAAAACACAGGTTTGCAAGCTTCTATTGATATTTTTTGTCCTAGTTGCCTCTTTCACAATCAAACCAAGATCGTCTTTTTTCCCTAATAAATCTTGTAATCTGGTGGTAATTTCATCTATCTTGTTCTTCATCGACCTAGTCCATGATGAACGCTTTGAGAAAGGAATTGATGATAAGATCTTTCTTACCTTGCTGGTGTGGGTTTCTGCTTCGTCGCTCAGGTGCATAGCATCGGTTGCTAAATCGTCAAGTAGGTCATCTGTGTCGTAAGCCAAGTGCTGGAGATCATTGAGCCATAGTTTCACGGAACGATTGGTTATCTCCTTCTGAGAAGCATCAAGAAGCAGATCTTGGATCTGGATCAGTGACCGCTGCAATTTCTCTATCTCAGAAGGATCAATTTCATTGTAAGGAGCAAGTTTTTCTAAGCTGGCAGAGGCAGCAGATGCCAGCTTATCAGAGATCATAGAGAAGATGGCAGAAAGCACGATTTCAGACATTGATTTTGATGAGATTGGTGTTGAAATTGGTGTAGATGAAATGGGTGAAGTTGTTTATGGTTGTTTCAGTCGTTTGATTTGTTATGGCGTAAGTCTTGGTCAACAATGCAAATCCTCATCGGCCAATCAGAAAATAGATAAGGTTATCTCTTTTGTCTAGGTGTGGATGGACAATTACCGGGGTTTTATAAAGTCTTTTCATATTGTTATGGGTAAATTACATTTTTCATCCTTTATTTTTATATTATATTGTAATAGATACCTTTTAACTTTAATAATTACAGTTAGAGTCTTTTATTTGTAAAACTCATTACACATTGTGTCCTTTAGCACTAACCCAGTTTAAATTTCAAGTTAAGTTTGGTTATGTGCACATCATGTGAGAGCATTTATGTCAAAAAAATAAATAAATAAATACCATACACATCTACTCTCTAGAACCCCTATGATTTGTGTGGATTCAATCTTTCACACCTCCCTCCCTCTAAACAGCATTTATTTCTTCAGTTCTTGCTAATCCATCATCAAATCAATATGATTGATCCAGTAAACATTAAATTCACACCTCCCTCCCTCTAAACAGCATAAACATATAGGTGTTCCTTGTTGAACAAAGTGGATAAGTAAGTAGACACACTACTCTTGACTGGAACACAGTATCTCAACAAAGACACACTCAATGTTTGTGAAAGCTTTTCTGATTATATTGAACTGATACAATTACAAAGGAAACAAAGCAATATAAATACTAAACTTTAAAAACAAACCCACTAAGGCACTAAGCCATGACCCCACTACTTTTGCATAAAATAAGGAACTACCTAACCATTACTAAATAGAAATAAACATGTGACAAAAGTAAACTTGTGCAGCAAACTTTGACTCAGCAACAACAGGGAAATAGGATTTGACCATTTAACACTCCATCTCAACATCCAATTTCCCCAAACCCATATCTCTGCAGAAGCCCAACAACTTAGGACCTGACAAACTCTTAGTAAAAGCATCCGTGACCTGTTTAGTAGTATCCACCTGCACCAGCTTGAATTCACCCTTCAGCACCTTTTCACGAATGAAATGATAGTGTACCTCTATATGTTTAGTACGTGCATGAAAGACTTCAGCTAACTTAATTGCAGAGCTGCTGTCACAAAACATCTTCACTTGATAGTTCACTATTTGATGCAAATCTTGCATCAACCTGATTAACCAAACACCTTCTTGTGCTGCCATTGCAGCTGCACGATACTCTGCTTCAGTGGTAGACAACGACACAGTTGGCTGTCGTTTGCTACACCATGAGACTGGACTTGACCCATACATAAAGATGTAACCAGTAGTTGATCTCCTTGTATGCAAATCACCTGCGTAATCAGCATCGCAGTATCCAAATAACTTGGGCTCATGCTCCCTCTTGAACCATACACCTTGACCCAAAGTAAACTTCACATACCTTAAAACTCTCCGAAGAGCAATGAGGTGAGGCTTTCTCGGGCACTACATGTACCTACTCAGAACCCCTACTGCAAATGAAATGTCGGGTCTAGACAGAGTGAGGTAGATCAAACTCCCCATCATTTTTCTGTATTCCGATGGATCTTCAATCTCCTTTCCTTGACCAACATATAATCTGATACTAGATTCAGTAAGAAATTATCACCAGCATAGGTTAATTCCAAACCAAGAAAATGAATCAACCTGCCAAGATCCTTCATCTTGAACCAAACACACAGATTGGTGTTGAGTTGACTAATCTCTTCTTCATCATCTCCTGTAATGATCAAATCATCAACATAAACTAGCACAATCACAACTTTGTTACCGATTTTCTTGACAAACACACTGGCATCAGCATTGGTTATTTCAAAACGATTTTTCTCAAGAAACTCCCCAATTTTACCGAACCAGGCTCGTGGTGATTGTTTTAGAACGTAAATAGCCTTCTTCAATTTGCACACATACTCGGGATGTTCTTCACTCTCAAAGCCCAAAGGCTGGTCCATAAGTATGACATGATCAAGATCTCCGTACAGGAACGCGTTGTTGACGTCCATTTGCCATAGCTTCCATCGTTTGCTGACTGCAATTGCAAGCAGGACCCTTATAGTAGTCAACTTAGCCACTGGACTGAATGTATCCTCAAAGTCCACACCATAAGTTTGTGAAAACCCCCGAGCCACTAGGCGAGCCTTATACCTTTTAATTGACCCGTCGGCTTTTTGCTTTAGTTTGTAGACCCATTTACACGAAACTGGAATTGCATCAGTAGGCTTTGGTATAAGCTCCCATGTCTGGTTCTTTTGAAGGGCATCCATCTCTTCTCTCATAGCCTGGACCCACTCTTCTTTTACACAAGCCTCTTCATACCTTTCTGGTTCACACAACTTATCCTCAACAATAGCAACATTTGCATATTTAGGATTAGGTTAACGTACCCTTTATGACCTTCTTAGGCTCGGTTCTGATACAGTAGTATCTTCATTGTTCTGAACAGGTGCATCCTCTACCTCTGTCACAGGTTCTTCACTAGTAAGTTTTAACTTAACTATCGACTCCTCAAGACTTTCTTTAAGCTGATCGGTATCAGGTAGAACCTTGCTATCCTCTGACCACCATGAGGAACTTTCATAAAAAATAACACTTCGTGACACATAAATTTTTTCGGTGTTTGGATCACAACAACGCCATCCTTTTCTTTCTGGGTCATAACCTACAAACACACACCAAACTGCCTTCTTCTCCATTTTGTGACGGAGATGACTCGGAACAAAAACATAACAAACACACCCAAACACGCGAAAGTAACTCATGTTTGGTTTTGTTTGAGTCATCTTTTCAAATGGAGAGAGATAGTTAAGATTCTATGATGGTAATCGATTGATTACGTACCCGGCTGTTCGCATTGCTTCTGCCCAAAATCGCCCAGGATGATTCTTTCCATGTATAAGACTCCTTGTCACTTCCCCGAGATGTCTGTTCTTACGTTTTGAAACTCCATTCTACTGTGGCGTATTCGGGCAAGTCAGTTGACGCCTAATTCGTTTTTGCTTCAGATAATTACAGAACTCGGTGGCCATGTATTCTCCTCCATTGTCTCATCGAAGGCACTTAATCTGGTAACCTGTCATCTTCTCTACATCTGCTTCAAACTCCTTAAAGTTGGAAAACACCTCCGATTTTTCTTTCATAAAATAGGTCCATACAAATCTTGAATAATCATCAATGAATGTAACCATAAATCGCATACCTTTCATTGACGATTGTTTAACAGGTCCAAAGACATCAGAGTGTACGAGTTCGAGTGGAGCAGAAGCCTGGTAATCGGATTTCTAGAACGGAAATTGAGTGGCTTTCCCATATTGACACCCTGAGCAAACAATTTCTTTATTTACCTCTAACTTGGGCAGCCCACTTACAAGCTCCTTATCCATCATCAGGCCCACTTTTTCAAGCCTTACATGACCTAGCCGCTGATGCCACAAGTCGGCGTTTTGGTTACCTTTTGCCTTTCCTACATACGCTGATTCGGCATTCAACACATACACCGTCTTTGTTTTGTGACCTTCAAGAACTGGAGTCGATTTGGTTTCAAAATGCTTGTAGATTTTGACCTCTTTGGGACCAAACACCACATAGTGACCCTCATCAGTCATCTGAGGCCCCGATATCAGGTTCTTCTTCATCATTGGGACATGGTACACGCCCTTTAGGGTTAAATCTTGTTTGTTGTTTTCTGCAAAAAAACACAACATCTCCAATGTGGGTGATGGAATGCTTGGAGTTATCAGCAATAACTACTACTTGATTGCCTCCATACTTATCTGGATTTTGAAGCCGACCTTTGTCTCCGGTCATGTGATTGGAACAACCCGAGTCCATGATCCAATCATCTAACTTGTTACTCTTACATTCAACAGATGCAGTAAAAGAACATACCTCTTCAGTTTGAGCAACAAATGCCTCAACATCCCATCCCTCTTCGATTTGAGCAGTCGCTACATTACCCTCTTCATTTGATTTTCCTTGACAGTTCTTGGCTATGTGACCTCTTTGCCCACAACTGTGACAAAAGTAAACTTGTGCAGCAAACTTTGACTCAGCAACAACAGGGAAATAGGATTTGACCATTTTAACATTCCCCAATCTGAAACACCCACAAATCTAAGAATTGAAAAAAAAACCATTGGATTTGAACATCTCAAGTCAACTTCAACACTCTGCACCCATTTATAAAACCAAGCACCCAAGATTAAAACCATATCCTCTAAACTAAAAAAAACCATATCCCGTGAACTAAATTAATAATCAAGAAGAAAGTTTGTTTATTTGGCTCACTCGATTCCGGGGAAAGACGAGGATAATACAGAAAATTCATGTGTAGCAACGTACAAGAAACTTACCAATTTTAGTCAATAGTTAACCCTCAATAGAAAGCCCATCATCATATATAGAGTAAATCAGTGTTTTTCAATAATAATATCCCACCATCATTCATCTCAGTCAACCACCGGCAATGGCCACCGTGCGCCACCTCTCCCTCCTCACCTTCATCACTCTCATCTTATCAGTTAAATCCAGATTAATCCTCGAACCAACCGACCACGAAGCTCTGTTAATACTCCACAAAGCCCTAGGTATCTCAACTAACTCCACCAGAATCGTCCTTAACCACCGCCGCCTGAGAGGCTTCATCTCGCCATCGATCGGAAAACTGTCGGAGCTCAAAGAACTCGTTCTCTCCAACAACCACCTTGTAAACCAAATTCCGGTTCAAATTTCCAGTTGTCGGAGAAAGAGTGAGACTGGGAGGTGACAATAATGGTGGTGGTGATGGGTTTTATACTTTTATTGTGTTTTTATTTTTGTTATTTTTTTAAGTTATTTTTTAATTTACAAAATATTAATATACTTTAAAATAAATGATAGGGTAAAATGACTGAAATACCCTCATGTGCCTTGCACATAACCACACTTAACTGATAATTTTAGCTGGGTTAGTACTGAAGGACGAAAGGTGTAATGAGTTTTCCAAATAAAGGACTGTAACTGTAATTATTAAAGTTAAAGGGTATCCATTGCAATATGATATAAACATAAGGGACGAAAAATGTAATTTACCCTATTTCTATTTGTTTTTGGAATCGCTACTTTCTATACTCTCCAAATTGGAGAGACCCATTGCCACACCCCCATTGTTTTAATCAGACCCATGCTACCTTCAGAGTTTGGTTTAAACGTTCTCCCAGTAAAAACCATCCTGTCGCCTGCCAGTCTGCCACTTGTGCCGCCATCATATTTTTTTATTTATTTTTCAATTTTGATATTTCATTTAATTTTAGACACTTTAGTTTATTTATATAATCTTTTCTCTAGACGATTTGTTGAAACCTCCCTTACTTATAAACCAAACAAAAGTTGTAATAAAAAATATCTTTTAAACTAACACATTCTATGTTATTTATATGATCTTGTTCGTGACCGGTACCGGTTTGATACGGTATCGGCATTTTGGTTGATTTATCGGGAAATACCGGTCGTATCGGTACCTGTTATTGTCATTTTTCAGTACTGGTACTTGTTGGTATTGATCCGGTATGCTTATCCCTACATACAACCCCAGTCATCGGGCCTATGAGAAATGGAAAAAGTCTCTGTTTTAATAAAGGGAATAAGATAAAGCCCGAAGTTCAATAATGGAGTAATTGATTCTGGCCTTCTGAGCTATAGAAAATTTACATATATGGATCAAGTTCAGTATTTGTTAGACCTGGAAAACGGGTTGGGTCGGGCCGGGTCGGGTCATGGGTCAAAACGGGTTAGGGTCGAAACGGGTTCGGGTCAAAACGGGTTCGAGTCGGAACGGGTTTCGGGTCGGGTCGGAACGGGTTTCGGGTCGGGTCGAAACTGGTTTCAGGTCGGGTTGGAGCGGGTTTCAGGTCGGGTTGGTTAAAGAAAATGTTTTTTTTAGAAAATTAATATACATGTGTGTGAGTTGTAAGTGTGTTTGTGTAACGTTTGATTGAAAATAAAAAAAATGAAATAAAATTTAACAAAGTTGATGTAAAGATAAGCAGTTATTCAACATAAAAGTCAAAAAGCTGTGAAAACTAATTGAATATTTAATTAATAAAAAATTAATAGAAAGATGCAAATTGTATGGTTCCCATATATTGTCACAGTATATTTTTAGACTTGCCACTTTTCTTTTAGACCATGGAGTATGGTGGGGCTTGTGTTAGGGGCGTGAGTTGACACGTGGAAAACAAACTCAAATCCACGTCTGTGGGGTATGGTGAGGCTTGGGTTGGGGACATGTGATTGGCTAGTTTGGTTTGGCCATTGAGAGCCCGCCATGTCACCTTGCTAGCCCGCCCCACGTCCGGCTTCAAACTCACGCCTCTTGGGCCACACCCCAACCCACGCCCCCGGGGGTGGTGGCTTGGGTGTTTTCAGCCAACCCACGCCCCAACCCAAGCCCATACCCCATAGCCTTAGTCTTCTCCTCCCTCTCTCTTTCTCTCTCATACGTAGAAATTGTGAAGAACCAAAAAGAGTTATGTAAATTTTTGTTGGCGATTGATTCAAAACGAGTTAACGCTACCCACGCGTTACGGCGGAATGTTGATTATCAAAGTTTGTAGTATCAAATGCGAAAATACTTTTAGAAAATTACGGGGCACATGCATAAACAATGATAAAGTTGAAATAATGTTGAGGGATCCTTTGTCAAATCTCCTAGTAATACACATTCAATCTCCTAGCACCAAAGAAAATTAAAGAATTGTCTTTTCTAAGTAAGGAGATTTGAAAAAATGGATTAAGTAGGCGTAGAAAATTGTATTTAAACACATACAAACACATAAAAACACACCATGTTGTCCAAGTGAACAATTTAACAATATAAATCCTCAATTAAAACGGTTATTACACATTAGAGTGAAGTGTCACTTCATCCCCATTCAATTATAGTTTTAATATCAAGTAGAGAAGTGTCAATTGTTCCCTGTTCAATTATAGCTTTAATATGAATTATGCATGTAGAACATATTTGGAGTGGTTTTACTTGAGTGGAAAAAATGACATTCATATTAAGGATCCTTTGTTCTCGTTCAATTTTCTATTGAAACAAAATCAATTTAGACCAAAAGAAATCCATGGGCACTTGTGGCTACTTTGATTTATTTATGTTTATAATAATAATGCATAATAACAAACTAAATAGTGTGACTAAAATATAAGTCAACATATTAACCAATTATGTGTAAAACTTTCATTGTTAGTTTCTTATAATTGAAAAATTAGTACACATCATTGGTTAAGATAGCTAACATTTATCATTAATTTATATATTTAGAAATTACCTACTCTGATTCATCCAATGTATATGCTGATAAACCAAAAAAAGCCCATATAAAAACAACAAAGCCAAATATAGAATCAACAAAGACATAGAGATTAATTTCTCATTAAAATGACCCTAGCAAAACATCAAGCCAACTTTATAATAAACATTTTAGATGAAATTTCGGCATTGATTTGTTGCAATTAAAAAAAGGTTACATCAACCATGAAAAAGATAAGTATACATTAAAAGGGCATCTTAGCTAACCCACTGATTTCAAACCGTGTAAACCAAAAGAATTAAATCAGATGGTGTTATAAATTTCTAGGTAGGGTTTTGGCATTTAATGAGCAACATGAATGAAAAAAATATAATGGAAAGAATATCACTGATGTCATGAAAAAACCTAAAGCACAACAAACCTTTTAGTTTCTGACAAATAAATAACATATGTTTTCTACATATAATTAATGTACAAAGAATAGCCACAGGTCCAAGGATCGAAACCTGGCTCTGATACCAATCTGTCACACCCCAACCGATGGCGGAATCATAGGGGCGCGACACTGAGCGAAACAGATTGTCCAGAAGTTTCCACAACAACTATTATTACAAATTCAGTTAAGTGATACGTCTCATACCGTATCCCAAATAAATAAACAAGTTATCATAGGATACAACTAAACAAATAGTATTGTTTCAACAACTCAGATTCAATTTATTACAAACCAAATGTTTAAAATACTGCCCAGAGTCATTAAAACTCATCTGGACAAGATCTACAGACAGCTAATGCCATAGATGCTTGATCAGACAACTCCAACGGCTCCATGTCAATTGTTTATCTGCTTCTAGAGACCCCTAGGTAGGCTACGACCTACAACTGCTAGATGGGCTCTAAAGCTTTATTATTGCCTCGCTTTCCTAGCAAGATAACACCTTAAACACCTGTCACATACGTTAAAATAAAGTCAATACATAAAATGTAAAGGTGAGCACACAAGTTTGATAATAGCATATAGAGTTTGAATAGTTTACGCATAACCAGGCACGTACACAGAGGAAAACGATGCATGTTAATTATCGACATGGGACCATCGGTACCAACGACTGCGGATTGACTGTCCGAGATAGTTCGCAATACATGAATACCACCGTAATCCATGCAAGTAATTGTCCTTAACAACCCCCGTGTGAACGGGTGCGGAGTCCAAACTATAGTACTATGTTGCTAAGGCAGGTAGATAGCACTCCACGTGTAAACATAATAAACAGCATTCATTTAGTCAAATAGCACATGCAAATCGGTTAGTGTTCAAATAGTTTGTGTTTGAATGTGATTTGATAGATAACATATGTAACACCCAAAAGTGCTAAAGCAAAAAAGGAATCGAGTATACTCACAGTGATTGATTATGGATTGAAGGGAGCGCTGAGAGTAGGTTAGCCTGAATAGTTCGATAGCATAACGATGAGTAACGCGGAAATGCAAACAATTGATATTGGATCGATTAGTCCGGTCGATCGGACAACAGGTTCGATCGGACGGGCCGTTCGTTCGGTTTGAAAGTCCGTTTGAACAGTCCAGTTCGATTGGCCGGTAGGCTCGATCGGCTGGTCCTTTCGAGTGGATTGTTTGAAAACATTGAAGTATCCTTTAGTTGCAGTATTTGAAAACATTGAAGTATCCTTACCTTTCAAGTCGGTCGATCGAACGGACCATTCATTCGGTTAACCTAACCGATCGGTAAGTCACCTCAGAGTAATCATTTGGCAGAGTGTCACTCGATCGGGTGGCATGCTCGATCGGGTGGCACTCCAATACTTTGGACAAATTGAAAAATGGTTAAGTGTTGAAGCGTAGTATCTCATGATCCGAAGTGTAATGTTACCAATCGAGTGGTAGGTTCGATCGAACATCACCTCGTCAATACCATACTTCTTGAATATGTGAATAGTTGTGGGCCATGTGTCAGCCGATCGGTTGACCCGGTCGATCGGCTGGGAAGTCCGTTCGGTTGGGTTGTTCGTTCGGACAGTCTAACCGTTCGGCCAGCATTTCTGACCTGGTTGGCCTATCGTCTAACACTTGGCTGTTTTGATTACCTTGGTATGATTTCGAGGTATTTTGACAACGAGTTAAACAATAGAACTTAGGTTCTTACTTGTTTTACTAGTTCGGGCAGGAATCACCCAAGTCCGGCCAGTAAATTGTTCGGAACGGTAGTTTAGTGTTCAACCGATATCGGGTTAACCTCGTAGCTAGAATCCGAACCTTGAACCATGTGATAGCTAGAATGATTTGTGAGTTGGTTCAAGCTCCGTTTCTACCGGTTTTAGTGTGTTGAGTGTAAAAGAGTTGAAAGATGGTTGAAAAATCCGTCTTTCAATCTTTCCCACCGTGAAATGTTAAGATCTTTGATAGATTTTAGTTTGTTTATGTGGAAATCGGCTAGATCTAAGCTTATCATGGTTGAATGATGCCAAAACATGATGTTCTTGAAGAACACCATGATGACATCACCCAAGAACACCTAAATCTTGGTGATTTCACGGTTAGAATCCAAGTTTTGAAAGATAGAAAGGTGTAGAATCATTAAATGAACAAGATCGTACAAGATTTAGAGTGAAAACTTACCGAATCGCAAAGAAATCTGAGAAAAGGTGAAGAATAGGAGCTGGCCGGTCAGAACTTTCCAAAAATGGAAATGAAGACAAGGACAGCCCTATTTATAGGCTTCCAAAAGGGGAAAGGTGTGTCCGATCGGCCAGGCTGCACTGGTCGAACGGGCTGGCCGATCGAACAGCATGTTTGATCGGTTGGTCTGTTCGATCAGGTTGCCCTGTTCGATTGGCACAAACCTTTGAGCGTTTCGCGACAATTTTTGATATTTCGATTTCGATGAACGATGATTTGAGTATGATAGAGTTCCTAATCAATTTACTTTTAATTCCAACCACTATATCTAACATATAAGCATCCTGATTTCACAATTTGGGTTCGATTTCGATTAAGTTCGATTGCCTTTCGAGTTTCGATTTGATTCGATTGATTCACCACACATAACAACGTAAAGTAAACATGCATAAGTAACCCATAAGGCACACACACATATAGAAGTACCAAAATTCGCGTAATTCGAGATTCGATTTCGATGATTGATTCGATTAGCTTGATTATTGATTGATTAACTTTATTGCATTGTTACTTCCTACCATTCAAGGTCGATTAACGATTCGCATTCGCTTTAACATTCGATTCATTTTGATTATAGACTAATTTAAAATAGACTAATTACAATCAAAGTCAACATTTGACTTTGAATTTGACATTTGGAAAACACGGGGTGTTACAGCCAATCTGTCACACCCCAACCGATGGCGGAATCATCGGGGCGCGGCACTGAGCGAAACAGATTGTCTAGAAGTTTCCACAACAACTATTATTACAAATTCAGTTAAGTGATACGTCCCATACCGTATCCCAAATAAATAAACAAGTTATCATAGGATACAATTAAACAAATAGTACTGTTTCGACAACTCAGATTGAATTTATTACAAACCAAATGTTTAAAATACTGCCCAGAGTCATTAAAACTCATATGGACAAGATCTACAGACAGCTAATGTCATAGATGCTTGATCAGACAACTCCAACGGCTCCATGTCAATTGTTTATCTGCTTCTAGAGACCCCTAGGTAGGCTACGACCTACAACTGCTAGATGGGCTCTAAAGCTTTATTATTGCCTCGCTTTCCTAGCAAGATAACACCTTAAACACCTGTCACATACGTTAAAATAAAGTCAATACATAAAATGTAAAAGTGAGCACACAAGTTTGATCATAGCATATAGAGTTTGAATAGTTTACGCATAACCAGGCACGTACACAGAGGAAAACGATGCATGTTAATTATCGACATGGGACCATCGGTACCAACGACTGCGGATTGACTGTCCGAGACAGTTCGCAATACATGAATACCACCGTAATCCATGCAAGTAATTGTCCTTAACAACCCCCGTGTGAACGGGTGCTGAATCCAAACTATAGTACTATGTTGCTAAGGCAGGTAGATAGCACTCCACGTGTAAACATAATAAACAGCATTCATTTAGTCAAATAGCACATGCAAAATCGGTTAGCGTTCAAATTGTTTGTGTTTGAATGTGATTTGATAGATAACGTATGTAACACCCAAAAGTGCTAAAGCAAAAAGGGATCGAGTATACTCACAGTGATTGATTATGGATTGAAGGGAGCGCTGAGAGTAGGTTAGCCTGAACAGTTCGATAGCATAACGATGAGTAACGCGGAAATGCAAACAATTGATATTGGATCGATTAGTCCGGTCGATCGGACAACAGGTTCGATCGGACGGGTCGTTCGTTCGGTTTGAAAGTCCGTTTGAACAGTCCAGTTCGATCGGCCGGTAGGCTCGATCGGCTGGTCCTTTCGAGTGGATTGTTTCTTCCTTTAGGAAAGGATGTGTTTGTGTATGATGGTTTGAACTTTTGAAGTTTTAGTTGCAGTATTTGAAAACATTGAAGTATCCTTACCTTTCAAGTCGGTCGATCGAACGGACCGTTCGATCGGTTAGCCCAACCGATCGGTTAGTCACCTCAGAGTAATCATTTGGCAGAGTGTCACTCGATCGGGTCGCATGCTCGATCGGGTGGCACTCCAATACTTTGGACAAATTGAAAAATGGTTTAGTGTTGAAGCATAGTATCTCATGATCCGAAGAGTAATGTTACCAATCGAGTGGTAGGTTCGATCGAACATCACCTCGTCAATACCATACTTCTTGAATATGTGAATAGTTGTGGGCCATGTGTCAGCCGATCGGTTGACCCGGTCGATCGGCTGGGAAGTCCGTTCGGTTGGGCTGTTCGTTCGAACAGTCTAACCGTTCGGCCAGCATTTCTGACCTGGTTGGCCTATCGTCAACACTTGGCTGTTTTGATTACCTTGGTATGATTTCGAGGTATTTTGACAACGAGTTAAACCATAGAACTTAGGTTCTTACTTGTTTTACTGGTTCGGGCAGGAATCACCCAAGTCCGGTCAGTAAACTGTTCGGAACGGTAGTTTAGTGTTCAACCGATATCGGGTTAACCTCGTAGCTAGAATCCGAACCTTGAACCATGTGATAGCTAGAATGATTTGTGAGTTGGTTCAAGCTCCGTTTCTACCGGTTTTAGTGTGTTGAGTGTAAAAGAGTTGAAAGATGGTTGAAAAATCCGTCTTTCAATCTTTCCCACCGTGAAATGTTACGATCTTTGATAGATTTTAGTTTGTTTATGTGGAAATCGGCTAGATCTAAGCTAATCATGGTTGAATGATGCCAAAACATGATGTTCTTGAAGAACACCATGATGACATCACCCAAGAACACCTAGATCTTGGTGATTTCACGGTTAGAATCCAAGTTTTGAAAGATAGAAAGGTGTAGAATCATTAAATGAACAAGATCGTACAAGATTTAGAGTGAAAACTTACCGAATCGGAGAGAAATCTGAGAAAAGGTGAAGAATAGGAGCTGGCCGGTCAGAACTTTCCCAAAATGGAAATGAAGACAAGGACAGCCCTATTTATAGGCTTCCAAAAGGGGAAAGGTGTGTCCGATCGGCCAGGCTGCACTGGTCGAATGGGTTGGCCGATCGAACAGCATGTTCGATCGGCTGGCCTGTTCGATCAGGTTGCCCTGTTCGATTGGCACAATCCTTTGAGCGTTTCGCGACGATTTTTGACATTTCGATTTCGATGAACGAGGATTTGAGTATGATAGAGTTCCTAATCAATTTACTTTTAATTCCAACCACTATATCTAACATATAAGCATCCTGATTTCACAATTTGGGTTCGATTTCGATTGAGTTCGATTGCCTTTCGAGTTTCGATTTGATTCGATTGATTCACCACACATAACAACGTAAAGTAAGCATGCACAAGTAACACATAAGGCACACACACACATATAAAAGTACCAAAATTCGCGTAATTCGAGATTCGAGTTCGATGATTGATTCGATTAGCTTGATTATTGATTGATTAACTTTATTGCGTTGTTACTTCCTACCATTCAAGGTCGATTAACGATTCTCATTCGCTTTAACATTCGATTCATTTTGATTATACAACACTCACTCCACATAATACCAAATTTAAAATAGACTAATTACAATCAAAGTCAACATTTGACTTTGAATTTGACATTTGGAAAACACGGGGTGTTACAGCCAATCTGTCACACCCCAACCGATGGCGGAATCATCGGGGCGCGGCACTGAGCGAAACAGATTGTCTAGAAGTTTCCACAACAACTATTATTACAAATTCAGTTAAGTGATACGTCCCATACCGTATCCCAAATAAATAAACAAGTTATCATAGGATACAACTAAACAAATAGTACTGTTTCGACAACTCAGATTCAATTTATTACAAACCAAATGTTTAAAATACTGCCCAGAGTCATTAAAACTCATATGGACAAGATATACGGACAGCTAATGCCATAGATGTTTGATCAGACAACTCCAACGGCTCCATGGCAATTGTTTATCTGCTTCTAGAGACCCCTAGGTAGGCTACGACCTACAACTGCTAGATGGGCTCTAAAGCTTTATTATTGCCTCGCTTTCCTAGCAAGATAACACCTTAAACACCTGTCACATACGTTAAAATAAAGTTAATACATAAAATGTAAAGGTGAGCACACAAGTTTGATAATAGCATATAGAGTTTGAATAGTTTACGCATAACCAGGCACGTACACAGAGGAAAACGATGCATGTTAATTATCGACATGGGACCATCGGTACCAACGACTGCGGATTGACTGTCCGAGACAGTTCGCAATACATGAATACCACCGTAATCCATGCAAGTAATTGTCCTTAACAACCCCCGTGTGAACGGGTGCTGAGTCCAATCTATAGTACTATGTTGCTAAGGCAGGTAGATAGCACTCCACGTGTAAACATAATAAACAGCATTCATTTAGTCAAATAGCACATGCAAAATCGGTTAGCGTTCAAATAGTTTGTGTTTGAATGTGATTTGATAGATAACGTATGTAACACCCAAAAGTGCTAAAGCAAAAAGGGATCGAGTATACTCACAGTGATTGATTATGGATTGAAGGGAGGGCTGAGAGTAGGTTAGCCTGAATAGTTCGATAGCATAACGATGAGTAACGCGGAAATGCAAACAATTGATATTGGATCGATTAGTCCGGTCGATCGGACAACAGGTTCGATCGGACGGGCCGTTCGTTCGGTTTGAAAGTCCGTTTGAACAGTCCAGTTCGATCGGCCGGTAGGCTCGATCGGCTGGTCCTTTCGAGTGGATTGTTTATTCCTTTAGGAAAGGATGTGTTTGTGTATGATGGTTTGAACTTTTGAAGTTTTAGTTGCAGTATTTGAAAACATTGAAGTATCCTTACCTTTCAAGTCGGTCGATCGAACGGACCGTTCGATCGGTTAGCCCAACCGATCGGTTAGTCACCTCAGAGTTATCATTTGGCAGAGTGTCACTCGATAGGGTGGCATGCTCGATCGGGTGGCACTCCAATACTTTGGACAAATTGAAAAATGGTTAAATGTTAAAGCATAGTATCTCATGATCCGAAGAGTAATGTTACCAAACGAGTGGTAGATTCGATCGAACATCACCTCGTCAATACCATACTTCTTGAATATGTGAATAGTTATGGGCCATGTGTCAGCCGATTGGTTGACCCGGTCGATCGGCTGGGAAGTCCGTTCGGTTGGGCTGTTCGTTCGAACAGTCTAACCATTCGGCCAGAATTTCTGACCTGGTTGGCCTATCGTCTAACACTTGGCTGTTTTGATTACCTTGGAATGATTTCGAGGTATTTTGACAACGAGTTAAACCATAGAACTTAGGTTCTTACTTGTTTTACTGGTTCGGGCAGGAATCACCCAAGTTCGGCCAGTAAACTGTTCGGAACGGTAGTTTAGTGTTCAACCGATATCGGGTTAACCTCGTAGCTAGAATCCGAACCTTGAACCATATGATAGCTAGAATGATTTGTGAGTTGGTTCAAGCTCCGTTTCTACCGGTTTTAGTGTGTTGAGTGTAAAAGAGTTGAAAGATAGTTGAAAAATCCGTCTTTCAATCTTTCCCACCGTGAAATGTTAAGATCTTTGATAGATTTAAGTTTGTTTATGTGGAAATCGGCTAGATCTAAGCTAATCATAGTTGAATGATGCCAAAACATGGTGTTCTTGAGGAACACCATGATGACATCACCCAAGAACACCTAGATCTTGTGATTTCACGGTTAGAATCCAAGTTTTGAAAGATAGAAAGGTGTAGAATCATTAAATGAACAAGATCGTACAAGATTTAGAGTGAAAACTTACCGAATCGAAGAGAAATCTGAGAAAAGGTGAAGAATAGGAGCTGACCGGTCAGAACTTTCCAAAAATGGAAATGAAGACAAGGACAACCCTATTTATAGGCTTCCAAAAGGGGAAAGGTGTGTCCGATCGGCCAGGCTGCACTGGTCGAATGGGCTGGCCGATCGAACAGCATGTTCGATCGGTTGGCCTGTTCGATCAGGTTGCCCTGTTCGATTGGCACAACCCTTTGAGCGTTTCGCAACGATTTTTGATATTTCGATTTCGATGAACGATGATTTGAGTATGATAGAGTTCCTAATCAATTTACTTTTAATTCCAACCACTATATCTAACATATAAGCATCCTGATTTCACAATTTGGGTTCGATTTCGATTGAGTTCGATTGCCTTTCGAGTTTCGATTTGATTCGACTGATTCACCACACATAACAACGTAAAGTAAACATGCACAAGTAACACATAAGGCACACACACACATATAAAAGTACCAAAATTCGCATAATTCGAGATTCGAGTTTGATGATTGATTCGATTAGCTTGATTATTGATTGATTAACTTTATTGCATTGTTACTTCCTACCATTCAAGGTCGATTAACGATTCGCATTCGCTTTAACATTCGATTCATTTTGATTGTACAACACTTACTCCACATAATACCAAATTTAAAATAGACTAATTACAATCAAAGTAAACATTTGACTTTGACATTTGGAAAACAGAGGTGTTACAGCCTCCCCTTGTTTAGGGAATTTCGTCCCGAAACTAAGCTGAAGGCCATACATCACCGTGATTTTTACCAATTTGATGCTTCAGATCTATCTGAACAACTGCGGGTACTTGGCCTTCATGTCACTTTCGAGTTCCCAAGTGAACTCCGCGCCTCGTTTGCCTTCCCATCGGACTTTCACGATCGGAATGCGAGAGCGTCTGAGTTGCTTGGTTTGGTGATCCATGATTTCGACAGGCTTTTCCACAAAGTGCAACGTTTCGTTGACCTTAATTTCGGCGGTTGTTCGAGTAAGCCAGAAGGTCTTTGATGTTCAGCCTTAACTCTTGCACAGGTTAAGCAACTACCAACATAGAGAGCGATATCCCGTTTCATTCCCGGCCACCAGTGCTTGTAACGAAGATCCTGGTACATTTTGTTAGCACCGGGATGAATGGAGTATCAGGATTTGTGGGCTTCGTTCATGATAATTTCGCAAATCGGTCCTCCTCGGGATCCAAATTCGGTCCAGATAGTAGAATATCCCATCGGATTTGCTTACAAGCTGAGCTCCATCATGATGAATCCTCTCTTTCTTCAACGTACGCTCGTTAAAGCAAGCATGTTGAGCTTCGCGGATGAGGGTTTCGAGGTTATGCTGCGCTTGGGTATTTCGGACACTGAGCACGTAATTCTTCCTGCTGAGCGTGTCGGCAACTACATTCGCCTTGCCTGGGTGGTAACGAATCTCACAGTCATAATCGTTGAGGAGTTCTACCCATCGGCGTTGACGCATATTGAGTTCTCTCTGATCGAATATATGTTGTAAACTCCTGTGATCGGTGAAGATCGTACACTTGGTACCATACAGGTAGTGTCGCCAAATCTTTAATGCAAAGACAACTGCGTCTAGCTCGAGGTCATGGGTTGTATAGTTCTTCTCGTGGATCTTGAGCTGTCGAGATGCGTAAGCTATAAGCTTGTCTCGTTGCATAAGGACACAGCCAAGACCAAGGTTTGAAGCATCACAATAGAAAGTACCTTGCAGCTGGTCAAATACTGGAACGTAGGTCGATCTTCGAGAAACACTAGGCACCTTGCAGCTGGTCAAATAAGTCGTCGATTCGGGGCAAGGGGTATCTGTTCTTGATAGTCATCTTATTCAACTCCCGATAGTCGATGCACATCCGGAACGACCCATCCTTCTTTTTGACGAAAAAGACTGGCGCGCCCCAAGGAGAAGTGCTTGGGCGAATAAAGCCTTTTTCAAGTAATTCCTGGAGTTGGTTCGATAGTTCCCGCATTTCGGATGGAGAGAGTCGATAAGGGGCTTTGGCAACAGGATTAGCTCTAGAAATAAGGTCGATGCGAAAGTCGATATCACGACTTGGAGGTAATCCAGGGAGGTCATCAGGGAACACCTGAGGAAACTCACGGACCACTGGGACGTCTTTGACTTCAACTTTCTTTTTCTTTTCCTTCTCCGCTACTACAATGTTGGCCAAGAAGGCTCGGTATTCCTTGCGGAGATACTTGCTGGCTTGAATACACGACATGAGTTTGAGACCCTTCGATGCTGTTTCACCGTACACACATAGGAGTTCACCATTGGCGAGCGAGAATCGAATCATCTTATCATAACACACAACTTCAGCATGGTTTTCGTGAAGAAAGTCCATGCCTACTATGACGTCAAAACTTCCGAGTTGCATCGGAATAAGGTCGATTGGGAAGATGTGATTGTTGAGCTCGAGAGTACAATCACGGAGTACAGAATTAACGGCGACAGTTCTTTCGGTAGCGACTTCGACTTCGAATGACGACGAAAGATAAGAGCGCTTACGACTAAGGAGCTTCTCGAATTCAAACGACACAAAGCAGTTATCGGATCCAGTATCAAACAAACATGATGCATATATACCATTCACAAGGAACGTACCATTGACCACATTGTTGTCAGCTTGAGCCTGACGGGCGTTGATGTTGAAGGTTCTGGCATGGGCTGCTTGCTGCTGTTGCTGAGGCTGCTGTTGTTGTTGCTGCTGGGGCTCTTGCTTGACTATCCTGTTTGGGCATCGGTTTGCAAAGTGGTTAGGATCACCACATGCAAAGCAGACTCGAGCATTGACGGCTGGTGCTTGAGCTGCTGGTTGGCCTTGAGGGGCAGGGAGCAGAGCTTGGTTGACAACGGCTTGAGGGGGACCATAGCGACAGTTCGCAGTGAAATGCCCGTAAAGGTTGCAGTGAGCGCAGAATCGACAAGCCAAACCCACTGGATGATGATAAGAGCACGTCGGGCAGAGTGGATGAGGGCCTGTGTATGCACGCTTCGCTGGCGGTGCATTGATCACTGGAGCTGGATGATGATAAGCGTCTAAGTCTTGGTCAACAAAGCAAATCCTCATCGGCCAATCAGAAAATAGATAAGGTTATCTCTTTTGTCTAGGTGTGGATGGACAATTACCGGGGTTTTATGAAAGTCTTTTCATATTGTTATGGGCAAATTACATTTTTCATCCTTTATTTTTATATTATATTGCAATAGATACTCTTTAACTTTAATAATTACAATTAGAGTCTTTTATTTGTAAAACTCATTACACATTTTGTCCTTTAGCACCAACCCAGTTTAAATTTCAAGTTAAGTTTGGTCATTTGCACATCATGTGAGGGCATTTATGTCAAAAAAAAAATTTAAATAAATACCATACACATCTACTCTCTAGAACCCCTATGTTTGTGTGGATTCAATCTTTCTTCTGTTCTTGCTAATCCATCATCAAATCAATATGATTGATCCCGTAAACATTAAATTCACACCTCTCTCCCTCCCTCTAAACAACATAAACATATAGGTTTCCCCCAATCTGAAACACCCACAAATCTAAGAATTGAAAAAGAAAACCATTGGATTTGAACATCTCAAGTCAACTTCAACAATCTACACCCATTTATAAAAGGGTGTACCTATTTACACACCATTTTGCCTATTTACACACCAAAAAAGGTGTTTTTGTCCTTATGTTCACACCGTGCAGTGTCGAACTATGGCTAAAACGCAGCGTTTTGGTCCGGTTAACCAGACAAAGACTGACGGGTTTCTGACAGGTCTGTTGACCGGACCAAAACACCGAGCTTTGGCCGTGTTTTGGTCCTATCAACCAGACAAAAGACTGACACCCGGTCTGGTTGACAGGACCAAAACGCAGCCAAAGCTCGGCGTTTTGGTCCGGTCAACAGACCCATCAGACACCCGTCAGTCTTTGTCTGGTTAACCGGACCAAAACGCCGTGTTTTAGCCACAGTTTGACACTGTAAGGTGTGCATATAAGGACAAAAAACACCTTTTAAGGGTGACTATCTACGGCCCTTTATAAAACCAAGCACCCAAGATTAAAACCATATCCTCTAAACTAAAAAAAAACCATATCCTCTAAACTAAAAAAACGATATCCTCTGAACTAAAATAATAATCAAGAACAAAGTGTGTTTATTTGGCTCACTCTATCCAGGGAAAGACGAGGATAATACAGAAAATTCATGTGTAGCAACGTACAAGAAACTTACCAATTTTAGTCAATAGTTAACCCTCAATAGAAAGCCCATCATCATATATAGAGTAAATCAGTGTTTTTCAATAATAATATCCCACCATCATTCATCTCACTCAACCATCGGCAATGGCCACTGTGCGCCACCTCTCCCTCCTCACCTTCATCACTCTCATCTTATCAGTTCAATCCAGATTAATCCTCGAACCAACCGAGTAACCGACCACAAAGCTCTGTTAACACTCCACAAAGCCCTAGGTATCTCAACTAACTCCACCAGAATCGTCCTCAACCACCGCAGCCTGAGAGGCTCCATCTCGCCAACGATCGGAAAACTATCGGAGCTCAAAGAACTCGTTCTCTCCAACAACCACCTTGTGAACCAAATTCCGATTCAAATTTCCAGTTGTCGGAGAAAGAGTGAGACTGGGAGGTGACAGTAATGGTGGTGGTGATGGGTTTGTGGTGGTGGCTGGTGAAGAAGAACAATAGGTAGGGTTTTATACTTTTATTGTGCTTTTATTTTTGTTGTTTTTAAGTTGTTTTTTAATTTATAAATATTAATATACTTTAAAATAAACGATAAGGTAAATTGACTGAAATACCCTCATGTGTCTTGCACATAACCACACTTAACTAATAATTTTAGCTGGGTTAATACTGAAGGACGAAAGGTGTAATGAGTTTTCCAAATAAAGGACTGTAACTGTAATTATTAAAGTTAAAGGGTATCCATTGCAATATGATATAAACATAAAGGACGAAAAATGTAATTTACCCTATTTTTATTTGTTTTTGGAATCGCTACTTTCTATACTCTCCAAATTGGAGAGACCCGTTGCCACACCCCCATTGTTTTAATCAGACTCATGCTCACTTCAGAGTTTGGCTTAGACGTTCTCCCGGAAAAACCATCCTGTCGCCTGCCACTTGTGCCGCCATCATATTTTTTTATTTAGTTTGATATTTCGTTTAATTTTACACTTTAGTTTATTTATATAATCTTTTCTCTAGACAATTTGTTGAAACCTCCCTTACTTTTGAACCAAACAAATGTTGTGAAAACAGTTTATAAAAAATATCTTTTAAACTAACACATTCTATGTTATTTATATGATCTTGTTCGTGACCGGTACCGGTTTGATACGATATCGGCATTTTGATTGATTTATCAGGAAATACAGGTCGTATCGGTACCTGTTATTGCCATTTTTCGATACTGGTACTTGTTGGTAATGATCCGGTACATGCTTATCCCTACATACAACCCCATTCATCGGGCCTATGAGAAATGGAAAAGGTCATAAAGGGGATAAGATAAAGCCCGAAGTTCAAAAATGGACTAATTGATTCTGGCCTTCTGAGCTATAGAAAATTTACGTATATGGATCAAGTTCAGTATTTGTATTGGGCTGGAATTTTATTTTGTTTGGGATTACTAAGCTTTGGAATGGCGACAACCAGTGGCGGACCTAGAAGAAAAATTGAGGGGTATTCTCAAATTTTTTCACCTACGGCCGTCCTTGAGAATTAAAGAGTCACCCGTTTATATCCATCTCCACTAGGCATAATGTCTACACTAGAGTAAATTCCCTTTTATTGCTATTTTGATCACTTTGCCTAACTCCATCTAAAAATCCAGTTACTCTTTTCAATTTAAATCTTTTCAGTTACCATTTTGATCCAATTCTTAAAAAAACAAAAAAAAAATATATAATATTAATAATGATTATTATTTTATTATATATAATAATATATATCATATATACACATACATCTATATAAATCCAGTTACTCTTCAATCAAATCTCTGCAACCAAACCCTAGTACACAATGACACCATCTGCACTCTCTCTTACCTCTGGCGACCGGAGAGACTCCGGCCGTTTTTCCGGCCACACCCCAACCACACCTACCCACCGCTCATCCCCGTTTCCCCTCAAACAAACGGCCGGAAACCGCGTTATGGTGGCGGCGCACCGCAGTGATGGCAGACGAGAGAGAGAGAGAGGGGGAGACGCAGAGACGAGAGAGAAAGGTAGACGGAAGGTTGCCGTCTCCGGCGACCAGAGATGCCGCTACGGCGGCGGCGGAGGTGGTGGATGACGATGATGACGATGAGCGGTGATGATGATGACGACGATGACGATGATGATGATACTGGTGGCCGACGACGGCGTTGGCCGCGGGAGCCACGGCGGCTGCAGTGGAGGTGGTTATTTGGTTCAGATTTCGGGAGTTGCTCGGTTCAGATTCGGGTGTTCGGGTCGGTCTTAGTTCACGTTCGGTTCGGGAACAGTGGTGGTGGAAGGTGGTAGGTGTTGATGGTGGTGGGTGTAAGATGCACAGATAGAGAGAAAAAGAGAGATGTATGTGTACTGATGTATGTATGTTAGAGATGTATCTGTAAATATGATATATATTATTATATATAATAAAATAATAATCATTAGTAATGTTATATTTTTTTTTTGTTTTTGTTTTTTTTAAGAATCGGATCAAAATGGCAACTGAAAAGATTTAAATTGAAAATTCCTAAAATACCCCTGGTTATAACTGGATTTTTAGATGGAGTTAGGCAAAGTGATCAAAATGGCAATAAAAGGGAAAAGTCAGGGACCTAGATGTTAAAAAAAAACTATTTGGATCAAAATGGCAAATTTGGACAAAACTCAGGGACTAAAATGACAATTTACTCTCTACACTAATTTAGAAGGAAACCCAATAAATATGGAAGAACTCCCCTTTGTGGGAATTGAACCCAGAACCTATTGGTCCCAAAGGCTTATCTCACCCCGAATATGCCACTAGGCTATAAAACAATGGTCACACGAGAAGGTTATAAATTGTTTTTATTAAAATTTAAATGTTATTAAAAAGTTTTATAAATATATTTAGTCTCTAATAAAAATAGCTTAAAAAAAGAACCAAAATTATAATAAAGTAAATCTAATGCTTAATAAATAAATAAAAGGATTAATAAAGAAGTTAAGACAAATTGTTTACAGTAACAAATATAATATACTAAATAAATGGTTAAATATTAATTAAAGTAAATTGTTTTTTCTTTTATATATTTATATATTTGCTTCTCTTGTAGACTTTTTTGGTTTTAGTAATATTGGCTTATAAAAAAATTAAACTAAATGGTTAAATCTAAATACAATAGGAAATCAAATAAAATTTGACCATTGACTCTAAGGGTGAAGGGGGCATCCCCTAATGAGGTGAGGGGAAACTTTTTGTAACACAATCATACGTTGCCATGTCATTTCCCCTCTATAACTTCCCTCTTGTCCAAATAAGGCTGCTGACTATTATAATACTATTATACCATACTTCATCTTCTCTGTAAACAATTTCTACGCAACTCAATCAGAAATTCCGTCGATTATAAATTTTGTTTTATCTCATCTTCCCTTACATTCAGGGGTATCCCAATATTTGTCAAAGAGTATCCGCGATACATAAAACCGAGTTTGAAAGAAAAAATTGCACTTCTTCAAAGGAGTTGAGAGGTATCCCAGGCAACCCCTGTACTCCAAATAGATCCGCCCTTGGCGACAACTGTTCCACCGTAAAATGAAGAGCTATTGTAAAAGAGAAAGGTACAATAGTAATATCTGGGCCTGTTGAAAAGTTAATGATAGCCCAGTTGACTGAAAATAAGCCCAAAAGAGATGAGGCAACTGGATCAAGTTGAACATGGTATAAGTATGGGCTGAATAGGAATATTAATAGAGTGCAGTGGGCTTGGGCTAAGTGGGATATTATATGGGCCAATAATAATCGGGGTAGTTATCTTATGGTTTGGGATTAGAGAATAAGTTGGGCCAACATATGCTAGTGAATTTAATAAAGATAATTAATGGTTAGAATACACAGCACCAATCAAACCTGTTTTTTTAAGTTAAACTGGTTTTGAACCCAATCAAAGTCGATTTGAGTGGGTTGGAATTTTCAACTCTAAATCGGTTTTTAACCTGAACTGGTATGGGCAAAGCTACTTTGAGCCAAAGGTTAAAAAACAGACTGGCTTACAACTCGAAACGGTCAAGGCCCAACCTGGATTTTGTACACCTGTATAGTTTGGTTAGTTAAACGGTTTGAGAGTGGCACATGGGAGTAGGGATGAACATTTAGTACCGGTACCCATTTTTCTCATTTTTCAGTATGGTACCGTATTTACCGGTAATACCGCTACCGTACCAGTTATATTCGGTACCCGTACTAGTACTGGTGCTTATTTTTCCTGTTTTCCGGTACTTTTGGTACTGGTACTTGCTCATCCCTACATGGGAGTCAAAGCCTCAAAGGTGGGAGTCATCAAAGGTGGCTTGGTCAAAACGCTTATAATAAAGTAAACAGGGCCTCCAATTCCATTTGAAATGCTTGTTCGGCCTAGGTGTTGGGATGTGTATTTTTTTCATTGGTAATAAAGTCTATACGTGGTCGTTTCTCCTGGGCTATTCAAAAGCCCAAATTGAATAATAAGAATAAGATGTATAGATGTTGGGTCAACCGGTCACGTATCAACCCCCTTTGAGTACGTGGAGTGTGAGTTTGGGCTTGAATGTGCTAAGTCTAAATTCCATTTGTACTTGTTATTCTTTCATAAAATTTGCCAGTCTATTATCCCCTTTACCAAAAAAATAATAACAATAATGAAAGGGTCATAACCAGGCTCGTACAGTCGTACCTCATAGGTAGGTTGGTAGTACCTCATAGGTAGGTTGGTACTACTTAGTGAGTTTCATTGGCTCAAGCTTACACTTAAGGATCTTAGTGTCCACATTCGGGGTTTCATGTTATTTTATCTTGATGAGGGTACAGCCCGTGTGAAAGAAGATGACTTAGACTCGAACGCAGGTTGAAAGTGGAGCGTTTGAGTGAATGATCTGCCATCGTTGCCGGAACCTAGCCGGTTTGACCGGCTCTCGCTGGGCTCGCCAGATGAGCTTGGTCTGTTGCTTGATATAACTGCTCTTTTTGAAGTACTACTGGTTCGTGTGATGCCAGCTCTATCTGAGCCACCATCGAACATTCTCTACACTTTTGTCAGATTCCTGAAAAAAATTGGGTGGCCTCCTTATGTAGTATCCCTTATGATAACTACACTATTTTCATCCAATATTGATAGAGCTAACTGAAGAAACACTGACCTAAGCAGCACCTACGGCTTCAATGATTAGTGACCCGAACGCTTGGCTGCAAAACAGAAACACCGTTAGGACTCGTTACAGGAATGGGGTTATTCCTGTAACCACCCTCCGGCGTGAGAATAAATATTGGTTTATGAAAGAAGTTTTGGAGAAGAAGATGTATGAGAACAAGATGATCATACCTTATACGTTTACCTCTATTTATAGGTTTTCCATTAGGGTTTCCTTTAACCTAGGATGTATTCCGATAAGTTAGAGATTTACACGATCTTCCCGAAAAGTTGGAGATTTGGTTGTGCACCTTCCATGTAGATATGGAAAGTTCTAGAATAATCGTTTGTATTTATATTAATATAATAGGTTGTAACCGGGTCGGGTTGACCGATGCGGGTCACATCTCGTCATGTCCCCCCAGTCCGAGCTCATGGAAAGAAATCCATTAGGTCAGACTAAGAGAAAAAAGAAAAAGTTAGTGTATTATGGTTGTTACTACGGTTTTGGGAAATGACGGCGAAAATATAGGATGTGACAGTTGGGTCATCATATCAGTGACAACTGTTTTTACCCCATATGGACACGTATTTCCGTTCGTACATCTTTTTGAATTTGAAAAGTTGCCTTTGCGTATAAATAACGACTCCTTATGTAGGAGTTCAAATCCCTTCCCCCAAATCATTCCTTCGTCGTTCTTTCTAATCAATGGCTTCGAAAACCAACGAATCGTCTTCCACCGCTGCCGCCCCTACAGACATACTGTTTTGTAAGTGGGGCGTAACATCCTTCAACAACCTTGTTCATGATTATGGTATTAGGGCCGAATGGAACCCCGTTTTGCCGTCCAAAACCGACACTGCATTCCCCTTGAAGGTGGGTAAAATCACTTTGTTCAGTGATTTTTTCAAATTCTGCAATTTCCGGCTACCCATCACCAAATTTTTGAAATCGGTGCTTGATTTTTACCGTATCCACATTTCTCAAATACATCCCCTTGGTTTAGTGAAACTTCGGCAATTTGAGTATGCCTGCATAGCACTGGGCCATATCCCAGAACTGGTTGTCTTTAGGGCTTTCTTTGTGCTTGTGTGGAAATCCCCTTTCTTTACTTTCGACCGGAGGGATACTGACGTGTCGTGCCTAAGGGATATTCCTACCAGTTCGAGGGACAAAGATTGGAAGAAGAAATTCTTCTATCTTGATGCCGCTGTTATCCCTGAGGAAATGCACTGGAGAGAGAAAGGGCCAAAGGATAAAGTGAAAGACGATGCTCCTCCTGAGGATGCGTACGCGTCAAATGTTCTGTACATAAAGCTGTGTGTCCGCCCCTTCGAGTGCACAATTATCCCAGAAGGTGCGTTGGTGATGGCCGGCATGAGTTTGTTGTGGCCTGATATTAAGCGTTATCCCTCATTTCAAAGGGACGATGCAGGTATGTTTACACCATCATGCATTGCTATTTTTGCAGTGTTTTTTTTAACTCCCCATATGTCACACAGGGGAGTGGGGTATGTTTGACTTTATTGATCCTCCTCGGCATCTCGCGTTGAAGCCTGCCGACCGCGTGTTGGACGAAGGACAACCAGATGTGCTAAGGGTGCATCTTGAGCAGTTTCTTCTACCCGCTGTACCGGCGGACCCCACAGCATACGTCACCCCGTTGTCAGGTGTGGCAACTACCGCCTTGTCAGTGTCGGAGAAAAAACCTACCCGGATAAAGCTTACCGGGAAGAAACACACAGCAATCCATGGGGGTGTGCCCTCCGTGGAGGAAACTTCCAGTGTTGGGCGTGATGTTCCCTTGGTCACCGATCTGACCAGTCCAGGTCGTGCTTCTAAGAAAAGAAAAACCTTTGTCGTACCTACTCTAAGTGCCTTTGAAGCGGTACAGGCTGCTTGTGCTTTCCCAACAGGTACCTATTGCTGACTACCACTGTAGCATACTAGCGTTCATGTTGCTAAAGCCCCGCTACGTTTATTGTGCAGGTACCTCTGTGGGAGTGCCATCTGGAGTTGTTACACCAACACTTGTGCCAACCGTGGCGTTGTCATGCCCTGGTTCCAGTGTTAGTATGCCCACAGTCCCCAAGACCTCGGCTTCTGCTACTGCCGCTGTGAGCTGTGTCATGCCCCTCCCTATTCCTACGTTATCAGTAGCTGTAACTGTTGATCCGCTATCCTCACTTCGGACAGGCGGTCTTGATACACCTGTGATTGACTCGCCCAGAGGCATTTTTGCTGATGTGGATAAAGATGCTACTACCATGTCAGCGGCACAGGAGGTAACCAGCATGGGTGGTGGCGAAACTCGAGGATCGAGCAGCGGTATTGCTGATGACGGTGTCCGTCTGATTGACGACCTGTTTATACCAACTGTTCGTTGGGACCCCAATGCTCAAGATAAACGCTACCAGCCTCACTGGAAAATCGCTGAATCCTCAAGGCTGATTTTCCCCCCTGTGGTTCAACACTGGGTCGAGCGAGCGTATCCCCCTGCCGAAGCGGCGTACGTAGAGGGTTTGAACAATGAAGATCTGATGAATTCTTCAATATCTGACTCTGTGAGCCTACCACGAAGGTTGGTTGAAATCCGTCACAGGTTGATGCATGATAACACCCAACTCCACCAGGCTCGAGCAACTATTCAAGAATTGAGGGACGACAAGCACCGCTTAGAAAGTCAACTTCAGACTGTGGGATTAAGGGAGGCCAGATTCTTGTCGGAGAAAAACAAAGCTGAGGAAGATTTGCGGAGGGTGACTAACCATCTTGCTGAAGAACGGATCTTGTGGGCCCGCGACATGGCGGAAAAAGATCGAGTGTTGGCTCAGGCCAAGAATATACAGGAGGAGTTGGAACGTAAGGCCATAGCGGAGGCTCAGAAGGTGAGACTCGAGTTAACGGCCCAATTGGAAAAATTTCATGTTGACACTGATTTTGTGTCTCAGGTTCAGGAGCGGTACCAAAGCTTGACAACTGAAATAGAAGCCTCCCATACCAAAATCCGGCTTATGCAGGCAGAGCTGGAGGAACGGGAAGGAAAGGTCAAGGAGTTGCAGGACCATTGCGATTCACTTGTCACTCAAAACAACAAACTTGCTGTATCGTCGTCCTCTAAACTAAAAGAAGTGGAAAATGCTCTGGCACAATCCAACGCAGAAGTCGATGATTTGACCAGCCAGCTAGCGGCTATGCGGGGAGACAGGAATTGGTTGATAACTAATGGGCTTGTGGGGGCGTTTGAGTATCTGCGTGAATCGCCCCATTTTACTAGCTTGGTTGATCGTCTTTCCGCGGCTGCTTACCAATCCGGGCATCATGATGGTGTGTATAAGGGCTATATGGATTGCCATCAGTTGGATAGGGTATCGCCGGATTTTCATGCTGTCAAGGGTAAGCTGCAAACTGATATGGCGAGCGCCCTTGAAGCGGCGTATACCGAGCCGCTGCCCTGTTATGGCGACTTAATGGACAAAGTCAATGAGGATGGGATAGAATCGCTGCGTCTGATGCTGGACCCCGCGGAGGAGTCTGAAGAAGAATGACAACTTCTCTTTTCTTTTTGTTGCTTGTTATGTACTCTTATTGCTTTGCTAATGACACTGTTTGAATTGGGTTTAGTGCCCATTTCTGTTTTGATTTGACAACTATATTAATGCAAATGTCATGATTTCTGACACCGCCGAATTTTTAAAATATGGCTCTGTGACGTGTGATGATTATTTTCCATTAATGCACCCGACGTCACCACTGTCAAAACTTTTTACTCCTGCTACAAATTTACCTTTCGTTTCCTTATTTGGTTGTTTGGACATGATGGAAAGAAAACGATATAGGCAAAGACTCTCCGAGATCTTCCGGGTTCTTGATGCTGCTGATGGCTTGCTCCAGCTGGTGGTCGGCCGAGGAGGCAGCAGGTGGATGGCTCAGGTACGGTGGTTCCGATGGTTGATGGTTCATCTGACAATTTGGCCATCGATCCAGTTGTAGTTGTGGGTGATGAGGTGGTGGTGCATACCCCTGCAGTGGTGATGGCACCCAACCTTCCTCAATAGGTGTTTTGAACATGTTCTGTATTTTGGTTCCCATATGTTTGGTTTTTAGTGACAGGGACAAGTACTTGGTTTTTTTGAGATAGGTTATGTACATGTAGTGATGCCTATACGTTTTGGGGCGGTGTATGTATCTATTACCAAGATACCCGCCGTAAGCGCTTGTTATTGTTAACCCTATGACTTATATGAATGAAAAATATTTCGTGTTTAAGGGTGTTGTTTGTGTTTTTACCGTTTTATGCATTCATCGTGCGATGGTAACTTTTGTAACAAATAAACTTAAGTCTTTATTAAACTTGCATGGAGTAATAAAAGAAAAGCAGAAAAACCCCAACACGGGTTACAAATGTGAATTGAGAAGATAATTAACTCTTGCTGTTAGGAGCAAGGTTTTACAGGTAGCATTTCCTCAACTGGGCGATGTTCCAACTGCGCGGTATTGGCGTGCCATCTAGTCGGGATAGGCGATAGGCCCCTTTACCCAGATCTTCTTGGATGATATAAGGGCCTTCCCAGTTTGGGCCCAGTTTTCCTGAGGGTTCCATTCTACTTGCTTCGTTGTCACGCATGACGTAATCACCCGCCTTGAAACTTTGTTTAGCCACCCGTTTGTTATAATACTTTTCCAACGCTTTCTTGTATCGTGCTTCGCTGATGGCGGCTGCCTCACACCTTTCTTCCAACAAATCCAAGCCTTCTCTCAGAGATTGGTCGTTGTCATTTCCTATGTTGAGACGACGTAACGACGGTAACCCTGCTTCAGCAGGTATCATTGCCTCCATTCCGTAGGTAAGGCTAAATGGGGTTTCGTTGTTGCTAGTTTTGGGCATTGTTCTATGTGCCCAAAGGACATGTTGCAATTCTTCCACCCACGAGCTTCCCTCGTGCCCCAGTCGTTTTTTGATGCCCTCTAGCAAACTCCTGTTCGTCCGCTCCACCTGTCCGTTACCTTGGGGGTGTGCTACCGACGTAAAAATCTGCTGGATGTGGAGATCAGTGCACCATTCCTGGAAAATTCTATCCGTGAACTGTGTCCCGTTGTCACTCACCAGGTAAAGCGGTAACCCGAACCTGCACACTATGTGCTCCCAGAGGAATTTTTTGGCATTTTCCGCCGTTATCTTAGCCAAGGGTTTTGCTTCCACCCATTTGGTGAAGTAATCAACCGTCACAATTAGGTACTTCAACTTTCCGGGGGCCGGCGGGAAAGGTTCTACGATATCCACGGCCCATTTCTGGAAAGACCACGCTGCTGTCACCGGTACCAGGCTGTTCTTGGGCCGTATTGTCTGAGGAGCGAACTTCTGGCAACTGCGGCATTTTCGTAGTTCCGTTACAGCGTCTTCATGCATCCCAGGCCAGTGATATCCCGCGCTATGGATTTTGGCCACCACTGCTCGAGGTCCGGCGTGTATGCCGCATAGACCCGCGTGAATTTCGCTGATGAGGTACTTTGCCTCTACTGGGGAAACGCATCGCAGCAACGGACCCAAGTAAGATTTTCGGTATAGGACACCATCATTGACCTCATATTGTAGCGCTTTCGTTTGTATCTTCTGTGCCTCGCCCTTGGCGGGAGGTAGCTCACCCGTTTCGAGGAAGCGTAGAATCGGAGTATACCAGCAAGGTTCTTCCATTGTGATGGCGGAAACACTCCGTGGTTCGATTGAGGGTGTTTGTAACGTTTCGACTTTGACTTCCTTTTCCATGCCTGAGGTGGCGAGTTTGCTTAGGGCGTCTGCTATTTGATTCTTTCCTCTATGTACATGGTTGAGTGTGACCTTGTCGAAGGAATCCATGAGTTCTTTAGTTTTTGCCAGGTATTTCGCCATTGACTCGTCTTTAGCTTCATACGTTTCGTTTACCTGATTGTTAACCAGCAACGAGTCGACGTATGCGTCTACCCTGGCTGCCCCCATGGATTTTGCCATCCGTAAACCTGCCAATAATGCCTCGTACTCCGCTTCATTATTAGAACATTCAAAGTCGAAACGTAAGGCGTACATTAGTCTGATTTGATCTGGACTTATTAGCATTAGGCCTGCACCGGACCCCTTTCCGCTAGATGATCCATCAGTGTATAGTTTCCAAGTCTGCCTTGTAGTGCTGGACTCTGGTATATCTTGGACGACTGGGTCCGTAATGACTTCTCCTTCCGGTATTTCAGCTAAAAAATCAGCAATCACTTGCCCTTTAACCGCTGTTCGCTTCTGATATTCAATATCTAAAGCCCCCAGCTCAATGGCCCATTTAGCCAACCTGCCCGAAACCTCTGGCTTATGTAAAACTTGCTGTAGCGGGTAATTGGTTAAGATTTGTACACGGTGTGCCTGAAAGTATCTTCTTAGTCGCCTTGTGGCGTGTACTAATGCTAAAACTAGCTTTTCCAGTGTAGGATAGCGCGTTTCAGGCCCCGCTAGCACCCGGCTTATGTAGTATATTGGTGTCTGTTTCCCTTCTCGTTCAACCATGAGCACGGCGCTCACCGCCTTATGAGCGGCCGCTAAATACATCTTTAGTATTTCACTGGGTCTGGGCGCTGTCAGCGTAGGTAACCCTTCTATAAAACGTTTCATTTCTTGTAGAGCCTGCTCCGCTTCGCTGGTCCATTTGAAATTCTTCTTGTTGAGGCAATCTTTTAATGTTTTTATGAAAGGAAATGACTTTTCGGCGTGCCTTGCTAAGAACCTGTTGATTGCTACCAGTCGTCCATTTAGGGCTTGAGCTTCTTTCAGCGTTCGGGGAGAAGGCATCGCGCTATGGCGGCTACCTTTTCCGGGTTAGCTTTAAAACCGTCTCGGGTGACTACTACCCCCAGGAACTTCCCCTCTTCCACCCCAAACGAACACTTCTTTGGATTTAATTTTATGTTGTACTCTCTGAGCCGCTGGAAAGTTTCCTCGATATCTGCCAACATCTGTTTTTCTTCGCTGCTTTTAATTACGAGGTCGTCTACATAGACTTCCAAATTTCGCCCGATCTGTGCCTCAAACACCTTGTCCATGAGCCTCTGATAGGTAGCTCCTGCGTTTCGTAGCCCAAAAGGCATCTTGGTGTAACAAAAGATGCCCACGTCGGTATGAAACGCTGTTTTTTCTTCATCTTCCTTGGACATCTTAATCTGGTGGTACCCTTTATACGCGTCTAGGAAACATTTGAATCGATAGGGTACCAGGGAGTCGACCTTTAAATCAATCTCGGGTAACGGGTACGCATCTTTTGGGCACGCCTTGTTTAAGTCTTTGAAATCGATGCACATTCGCCACGTGCCATCTGGTTTTTTCACCATGACCGGGTTGGATACCCATGTATGGTATTGCGTTTCCCTGAGAATTCCAGCTTCCACTAACTTTCGTACTTCTTTAACGACCGCCGCCCGGCGGTCCGGGGCCATGCTGCGCTTACCCTGAGCAACCGGCTTGACGCCTGGAAGTGTGGCGAGCCTGTGTTCCGCTTTGTCACGGGGGACTCCCGTCATATCGGAGTGCTCGAAAGCGAAAATGTCCGTGTTTCTTTTTAACAATTGCTTCAAGTCGCTTACAACTTCCGGGGACAGAGTGTCCCCAATTGTGACCATTTGGTCTGGATGGCGCGTGCTTAATACCCATCTTTCTGGTCCCGTGGCCCCGGCGGGCCCCTGGCGACATCGTTTGGTATTTAGTACTTCCCCGGTTTTATCGCGAAATACGGTGGCGATACCTTGCGGTGTTGGGAACTTCATAAAACCCCTTGCCGTGGAGACTATGGCGTCCAATTTTCCTAGGGTGAATCTTCCGATTATCACATTGTGGTATGACTCAGCGCGGACTACAAGGAAAGTTAGTAGTATGGTTCTTTCTTTGGGTGATTGCCCGAAGGTTACCGGGAAAGTGATTTGACCAATAGGGTCAACCTTTTCCCCTGTGAAACCTTTGATAGGGGCGTGTACTGATTCAAGCAACTTCCTATCCTCTGGTTGCATTCTGTTAAAGCAATGTTCATAGATGATGTCTTCTGAGCTTCCGGTGTCGACTAGGATTCGCCTCATGCGGTAATCTCCTACTGCGGCGGAGATGATCAGGGCGTCTGTGGTAAGATGCAAATCCTCCATTCGCGGTTCTATAGTCATTGTTGCCAACATCCAAGGCTCGAGCGTGGAGAAACTCCGCTTCGCCCCCTTTCCCATGTCAGCGTGAACCATGTTCAATTCGCGCGGCCTTTTTCCTGCCGCTTTATCATTCTCCTCCTTGACCACAGGTGGGCCTTGCTTGATATCTCGCACTAGGTGTGCCAACTTACCCGACTTCACGAAGTATTCGATCTGTTTTTTAAGCTGAAAACAGTCGTTGGTGTCATGCCCGCTCCCCTTGTGGTACTCGCAGTATTTACTCGTATCCTTGTTAGGGTTGTCTTTCAACGGCTTTGGTGGATTAAGCCTGAGGTTTTCTTAGGCAAGAATTTCAGCCGGGGTCTTGCTTAAGTTGGGATATTCAGACCGAGGTTTTGACGTCTCGTTCCTTGAATAGGAGCTTCGGTGTCTGTCATATCGCGAGTCTTTGTCGTTTCTCTGATATCGGTCTCCCCTATGCTTGCTTTTGGACCCCCGGTGATCTTTTTCCTCCTGATTTTTTAGGGCTTCTTTCTTTCTATTGGCTGCGTGACTGGCCGCTACCGCTTTTTCTTGTATAACATATACTTTGGCTATTCGCAGTATTTCATCTATGGTTGGGGGTACACCATCCCTTCCATGCAGCGTTCTTAGTAGCTCGTCATCGTTGACTCCTTGGAGGAATGCTCCACATGCCAGATCGTTGGTGACGCCTGGTATCGCCAGGCTTTCTTTGTTGAATCTGATGATAAGTTTTCTATCGTCTCATTGTCTCGACGGCGAATATGAAGGAGTTCGTTCCTATCTTTCGTATGTCGGCGCTGCTGACTAAACTGTAGGATAAACTTTGATTCCAAATCTTCAAAGCTGTCTATCTCGCCTGTGGGCAGGCTGTCCCACCATACTCGTGCCGCTCCCACTAGAGTTTGTACGAACATTTTGCACCATAGGGGCATGGGTCAGCAGGCCACTTCACCGGCGCTCTTAAATAAATTGAGATGGTCGTCAGGGTCGGTGAGGCCATCGTACTTACCGACCGTTTGGGGCATTTTGGGTTTTTCCTTAATAGGAGCTTCGGCGATCCTACGAGTGAATTTGGACCGGAACGTCGCGTCTACCGGCTTGTATGGTTTGGTTAGTTCATCTTCTTCCACATTTACGGGTTGTGCAGGTGGAACGTTCGTACCCGGGGCAGGTCCTGCCATTAGGTTGGAGTTTTCCAAAGGGGTTACCCGGGGTTTGACCGCATTTCCTCTGTCGTGCACAGGCTCAGTTGGCGCTTGGGTATACATTGGTTGTGGAGTTGGAAAATTCCACCATGGCGGCATGTAAGCCGCGTACGGCGATTGAGAGCTTCCTTGCGCTGTTCCCTGAAACGGGTACGCTGAACCCCCGTATGAGGGTAAATATCCGTAAGGGGGTGCATAGCAATACCCCGGGAAATACATCTGATTTCCTGGTGTGACAGGGGCATTCATTACTCCAGCTGGCATGATGACCGGCTGATGAGGTGGTGTAGATAACGCCGCCGTGAGCGCTGCTGAGTATAGTGGCGGCATTGGGTTGGAAACCAACGGCTGGTAGTATTGAGGCGTACTGATTTCTGACACTATGGTACTGGGCTCGCCGAGGTAATAACAGGGGTGGAGTAGAGGCGTGAAGCCTGTGAAAAAATAGTTGTCACCGGGGTGAATGTGTTACTGCTAGTCCCCCCCAACCTCCTTGGTGGTATTTGTGAGGGCATATAGAGGAAAGGGCTTGTAACCACGGTCTGGGAAGAGACGGTGGTGATGTTGTCAAAACCTGGAGGTGGTCCTTCTGCCTCGAACTCTGGATCTAACGACCTCGTGACGGCTGGGGAAGACTGTGGAACGGTACTAGTTTCCGCCCCTAACGCCAAATTATTATCTGCCAACGTTTGACCAGCCATGTTCTGATCACTTGCCATGAGGTTCTTGTCGCTAAATAGGTCCCACGGATGGCGCCAATGAAGAAACACTGACCTAAGCAGCACCTACGGCTTCAATGATTAGTGACCCGAACGCTTGGCTGCAAAACAGAAACACCGTTAGGACTCGTTACAGGAATGGGGTTATTCCTGTAACCACCCTCCGGCGTGAGAATAAGTATTGGTTTATGAAAGAAGTTTTGGAGAAGAAGATGTATGAGAACAAGATGATCATACCTTATACGTTTACCTCTATTTATAGGTTTTCCATTAGGGTTTCCTTTAATCTAGGATGTATTCCGATAAGTTAGAGATTTACACGATCTTCCTGAAAAGTTAGAGATTTGGTTGTGCACCTTCCATGTAGATATGGAAAGTTCTAGAATAATCGTTTGTATTTATATTAATATAATAGGTTGTAACCGGGTCGGGTTGACCGATGCGGGTCACACCTCGTCACTAACTAACCTAGATCATCCATCAGTCACGGATTAGAAGATTAACGTATTTTTGGTTTGTCCATGTTCTCTTGTATTTTTTGTTTGTCCCCGTTCTCTTGTCTTACTGAAGTATACCATTTTAGGTACGTAAATTTGATTAAATTAGGGATATTAGAGTTCGGGATTCCCACCAATTTACTTATTAGTGTATCAATTTAGGTTGTGATTTATATCAAACAGGTCAAGAAATAAGTTAGATGGGTCAAGCAAGTAAAAAGTTGCACAAAGTCTACAGGGCAAACCATAGTTATCGGTAGTTAATAATGGACGATAGTTATAATAGTTTATTATGATATTTACTTTTATTAGTATTTTTAATTTGTTTTCCTTTTTCAAATCATATATTTTCTTTACCATTTTTTAATAATCTCTTATTCTTTTTTTAGAACATATATTAATTTATCAGTTAAATTAATTTGATACTTCTTTAATAATTTACGTTTGTAACTTTTTTCTAAAAGTTTAAGTACGTAGTTGTGCTTAATTTTTCCCTTGACATTCTGTTATAAGTTTTGTTAAAAACGAAGTTGTACTTAAAATAAAGTATTTATTTGCTATGTAAAACGGTACGAAGATAAAATAAACCGTTCTAATGGTGTGGCTTTGTAAACATGTTTTATTTTCAAACCACGTTTGTTTTACATTGTCATTTGCTCGGTTTCGCCGTAACGCATGACGTAAAAAAAACTAGTGCAGGTTATAATTTGATTGATAGCAGAAGGTGGCTTGGTCGAAACAGTGGCGAAGCTTGAGATTTCTGACCGCGGGGTGGGTGGGTGGGGGGGGGGGGGGCGAAAACGTATATACCCAAAAATTTCTATACAAAAAGCTCTCCACTATTGAGCGAAAAGTTCAAGGAGTCGACCGCCCCTTAAAAACTTCGCTCATGGATCGAAACACATATAATAAAGTCAACAAGTCTCCAATACCATTTGACTTTCACACGTGGCTTGTTTGAGCCATGCTTTAAGATTTTTTTTATTTTTTATTTTTGCATTGTAATACAATGCATAAGTATTTTCCATTATCTTGGGCTATTCAAAAGCCCAAAATGAATGATAAGAATGAGACGTATAGCTATTGGGTCAGTCGGTCAGGTATCAACCCCATTTGTATAGGACCTGTTTGAGTAGGGGGAGTGTGGGTTTGGGCTAACTAGAGGGAATGTCCTAAGTAAGTTTAAATTACATTTGTACTTTGTAATTTTTTCATTAATTTTAAAAAAATTACCTGGGTATTGTCCCCTTAAACAAAAAAAAAAGGTCATATTGTCATAACTTGGCTCAAGTTCACACTTAAGGATTTTAGTGTCCTCATTTGGGTTTCATGTTACTTTATCTTGATGAGGGCCCAAACCCTTATGAAAGATCATGACTTGGACTTGAACCCGGCTTGAGAGTGGAGCCTTTGAGTGTAGTTAAATTGATTCAAAATGTTTTTTTACTACTTTACTTTTTCTATTTTTAACATTTATTTGTTTATTTATTTATTCTATGTTTAGTATTTATTTTTTATGAACAATAAGAAAACTCTGAACACAAAATATACCTTAAGAATTGAGTTGACTTTGTTACAATGTGAAGGATGTCTTGCAGCAGCATGCATCCGAGCTCGTACCGCTTTATCGTTTTAGAAAAGTTCTATAATAAATACTTTAAAAAAACATTTTTAAGTATCGTATCGTATGGTATAAGTCTCGTATAGACCTCGTATAGGCCTATGGATGTAGTATCGTATCGTATCGTATCGTATAGTGTTGTATAAGTCTCGTATATGCCTATAGGTGTATTATAGTATCATATCTTATCGTATCGAATAATGTATCATAAGTATCGTATAGGTCCCATATAGGTATTGTATATACCTATAGGCCTATACGGGTGTTTATGGCATCTTACAGTATCGTATCGTATAGTGTCGCATCGAATAGTGTCGTATCGTATAGTGTCGTATCGTATCGTATCGAATAGTGTAGTGTAGTGTAGTGTAGTGTCGTGTCGTGCCGTGTCGTGTAGTGTAGACCTATACGGGACCGAAACTATACATATAGTCCTATACGTGACTTATACTACACCATATGATATGATACGATACTGTACCTATAGGCCTATACGAGATGATACTACACATATATGCCTATACATGACTTATACCACACTATACGATACGATACAATGCGATATGATAAGATACAATTTTATATTACACGTATATGCCTCTATGAGATTTGCACTACACTATATGATATGATACTACAACCATAGGCCGATACGAGACCTATATTATACTATACGATATAATACTTAACAATGTTTTTTACTACACTATACGCTACGATACGATAGGATACAATATTATATTACACGTATAAGCCTATACGAGATTTATACTACACTATATATGATACGATACTACATCCATAGGCCTATACGAGGCCTATATTTATATGATAGAATACTTAACAATGTTTTTTTATTTATCTATTTTTAAAAACTACTTATTATAAAAGTTTGCTAAAACGATAAATAATGTATAACAATGTTTCTTAAAAAAGCGCCCTTTATATATGTTGTGTATAGGCCTATACATTACGTATATAAAGGGACAAATTCCCACATCATATCAAGATTCTATTGGAAATTGAAAAATGTGGCTATATGTCGCGCATAGACCTATACGCGGCGTATATAAAGCTAGGGTTTGGTGTGTACAAATAGTCATTTTGGTGTGCAAATATGTACACCCTAATTCAAAGAGTGGTGGTATAAGTTATGTTTAAGAAAACCATCACCACATCTATCATCCCTCACGTACATATATATTTTGAAAAAAAAATCTATACATATAATAAAAGAAACTAATTGATGGACACGGTGTCGATACGAGAGGCATCTTCTTTTTAATTTTTTTTGCCATATATCTATGTTTATTTTTATCTTAAAAATTACAAGTTTTAAAATAATTTATTAAGTTATCCTATATTTTAAGTCGATGTTTATCTATAACTATATCCATATATTTATATTTATCTTTTATATAATCTTTATACTTATCTTTATTTTATTATTTTGAGAGTAAATTGCACAAAACGTCCTTTATATTTCCTCAAACTTGTAGGTTCCAACCTTAATGTTTAAAACTTGCTAAAAACATCTTTAAGTTTATTTTTCTTGTCGGTTTAATCCTTTATGACTAACCAAGTTAATTATCTCAGTTTATTTCCCTCACATGCGTAACATGTGAGGATCCCACTATCTTTGATGACCGGCATCAACTGACTCGTAAAATGGAACGGAGATGTGGTGCAAACGCAAAACTGGCTGAAACCCAAGTAAAATTGCCTCTGTTTTCATCTGAGATGTAGTCCAAACATGTAACGCTCCGCATTTTTCCGCACTTCTTGTTTTAGCAAGTCATGTTGTACTTTCCATATTTAGACACTTGTACTCTCTTTGTAATCTACTTTCGTTTCATTTGTAATTCGAGACTATTGGTCATAATGAAAACGAAACTATTTTATTCATGTTTGTGTTAGACTTATGTGCAATGTTCACGTTTGAACGATATATTATCATAGACTCCCAATTCGTTATTACGCTCAATGCTCGTTAAACAAGTTGAAACTCGTAAAATAGTGAAACTTGAAAGTTTCGTGAAATGAATAATCGTTTAAAGATTTTTATTCGTTATAAATAATTATTCAAATTATTTAAATTAATTAAATTGATTAATTTTGGTTATTTAAAAAGTTTATTTTTTTTATAGTAATCTAGTTAGACTCGTTAGATTTTAAAGTTTGTAAACTAACCTAGTTAGTTTAAACTATATAGTTCTTTTTTTTTTAATAAAACAGAACTTGATTAGTTTAAGTTAAGGGGTTATTTGAGTAAATAACTTAAACTTCAACTAGAGGGACTGTTTTATAATATTCTGAAAGTATATATACTTGTAGGGACTATTTGTGTCATTCCTGGAAGTTTCATGTACTGAAACAAAAAGTAATTAATTCAAAAAAAAAATAGATGTTGACTACGAGACTCGAACCCGGGTCACTCAACTCACACACGCAAGTGTTAACCAACTGAGCTACGCCTTCCTTTCAAACATAACCCGGCCCAAAATTGATTTAAGCACTCATTTAAACTACCAGATCAGCGTAAACAGCCTTGAACAGACGCGAATTTAGGCGCGATTTTTGTGTTTTTCTTATGTTTAAACTCACTTTTAATATTAATTAACCAACCACTAACTAACCTAAACCCTCTCCTATAAATACACACCCCTTCCAAGCATTTTTACACTTTCACAACTCTCTACGACTCACAAATTCACTCTCAAATCAGTTGCAAATCTGTATTTTCGGACAGATTCATACTCTTGCACTAAAGTGAGTATAACTTGCTCATTTCTCAACGAAATTACTTGATTCTTCTTCCTACTTGCTTGGATAATCATGGGGTTCGATTCCTTGACTTCTCCTTGGAGAAATCAGACCTGGAATTGCCCTGAAAGGGTCCATAAACTTTCTGTTTTTTTTTAAGTTCTTCAAAAGCTTATTTAAACTTATCCAACTTGTGTCTAACACATCTCATACCTATGTCCCGATGCTTACAACCTATCTCATGGTTGGTTAAGCTTAAAAACAAGGTTGAGACACTTGAAATCAGAGGATTAAACCTCATAACTTTCTGTTTTGATTAGGGTATTTTACCCACAAGTCATGTTCGGGCTTAGATCTTGATATAGAGTGATTGTGGAACAACTTGGGTTGCTCCAACATAAAATCCTCACATGATTTGATGATTTCTCTTAGTTTAGATTATTTACATACTTGTATTAATCCTAGTTCTTGACCCTCCTTGGTTGTCTTTACATCAAGTGAAGTGGTGAACGTTCAAGGGGTTCCTAAATGGAAGCTTGTCTTCCTACCCCATACATGACATCCATGTTAACTCGAGGTGCCTAAACAAAGACCCTAATCTTCTACCTCCTACATGAATTATTGGACTAAATAATACGTAATACTTAACCTAAATATATATACCCCCATTCGAACCTTTAATGTTAAACTTGTGTTTATATGTTAAAGTAGTAGGATATCATCTAAGACCTAGAATCTCGATATGATTCTAATGGGTGTACTACCCATGAAATACAATATAACCCTAGTGGTTACATAGTGTCATATAAGAGTTATAAGTTGAAGATGATTATTTTTAATATCATACTTTATGTTACGTTAAACTCCAAATTCTTAATCTTCCGTAAACGCCAAACTCACACACCTACGTTTCCTCGTGTAGAAGGACTAGGTGCTCCAAGCTAAATCATCCACCAAACTTACTCTCGGACCTTCAAGTCAAGACTTGTAAACCGTGAGTATACTCGATCCCTTTTTCCCCTTTACACTTTGGGATGCAACATGTATACCTATTCAAAACAACTTTTATGGTTAAACAAAACATACTCTATCTATGAACGTGACATGAAACTATTGTGAATATTTGCTATGCTTGTATGCTCTATGAACGATTTGGAACGTTATATGCTCATTAACTTTGCTAGCCCACCTTAACAATTATAGCGATATAGGATTGACGCCCCGCCCGTTATTCTTGTGGGTATTGTTAAGTTAAACTTTACCATCCCGCTAAACTTTTGGGATTAGGCTTGTTATGCGTTGTATTCTTGGGTTTGATCATATTGTACGCCAAAATTGCATTGCTAGTAAATTTATTCATTATGTAACATGTTGGATATGAGTTTTTATTCTATTATGCTATGTAAATAAACTTGTATACTCGCCTTTGCTTTTGCATTGAACTCTATTTTAATACATGTTGCAGGTTAATTGATGAAGTATGGACATGATGAAACGAGATTTAGGGTGGACTAGATACACACACCTAGATAATCTATCTTTTATTGTTATGTTACAATTTGAAACAATGTTGTTATTTCTATTTGAATCTTGTATGACAATTTAGTATTGCAATGAAATTTGAATTTAATTAAATATTGTCACATAGTGTTATGAAGTCTCTAGCAATCTATACACACTTCGTCTCATCCCGATGTTTCCGCCATCGGTTGGGGTGTGACAGATTGGTATCAGAGCCATAACTATAGGGAATTAGGAAAAATGCCATGCTTTTGCCCTAATCTATAGTTCTAGGAATTTTGCCTCTTATTTGTTGTTTAAAACTTTCGTACTCTACCATGCATGCTTCCTAGCTATACTTCTTGTTGATTAAATTTATATCCCTTTCCTAAGGCTAACACGAATACACTTATGCTATTTTTATACTCTTGTAATATCAACGAGAAGAATTTACCAAAATAGGCGTGAAACCCACAATTTGGTAAAAGACTCTCATCCTACCTTTAATCTATTTTTGCACGAAATTTCACCATTAAGCTAGGAGTGACATCCACAACTTAATGGTAATTTCCATTTCAACTCTAGTGGACCCTCGTCAAAGTGTCAAAATTTTATTTTTGATCGACGAGTACCAACCACATTTAGGGTACGAAATCGTCAAGTTAGGGGTGAAACCCGCATCTCGTCGATTAAGTCCCATTCCTCGATTTTTATTCTCGCCAAAGTTCGGAATGTTTCAATCATTTAGAGATGTGTAGTAATCGGAAGGGTAAGATACCGTTAATCGCTTCTCGACGAGAGTATCTTACTTATAGGCCAAAGCACAATATCTCTAATTCGAAAGAACTTTCGACCCACTTTGGAATAGTCGACGTTTCTCTACCCGAAACAATCCAATGTTTTATTGAGCCTCTCTTTTATGTATCTCAATTTATATGTGATTTTTATACTTGAACGTTCGTTCACTTCCAAATGTCGTTTTAATCATTTTGCACGTTATCGCAATCACGAACAATAATAATTCATCTCGAACAAACTAAATTTACAATGCTTTCATTTATTCATGTTATACTATGTGGAATTCATGATTATGCTATGTGAGACGTTTAAACTTTTATGCTATGCGAATCAACTTGAACCCTTTATGCTATGTGACCCTTTATGCTATGTGATCAATTTCATTTTCTTAAACAAACATTATGACCAAGTCTCACCTATTCATTCTTTTGAATCTTAGATGTCTTCTCGTCTCTCCAACGCGTCTAAGAAGTCAAAGTCTCGCTCCACGAAGAAGATGATGGCTTTCATGGCCGATCAATTTGCGCGCGTCGTTCCAAAGGTCATTTCCGAGATTCGAGCTTCTGAAACCCCTCACTCTTCCGTCGACTCTAAGGTTAAAGTACGCAAGCCCGTCTCGTTCAACTTCAAGCACTTTTCGTCATGCAATCCCAAGCCATTCACTGGCAATGATGGGGTGACCGCCATGCTCGAGTGGTTTGATAGCATAGAGGTCACGTTCATCAACAGTGATTGTCCCGAAGAGCTCAAAATGCGTAGTGCAACTAGGGTATTCCAAGCCCGAGCTCTCGAATGGTGGACAAACGAAAGGAATCTTCGTTTTAACGAAGTTGCTTATGCCCTACCTTAGGAAGAAGTTAAGACGCTAATGATGGAAGAATTTTGCCCGCCGCATGAGCAACGAAAGTTGGAAGAAGAATTTTGGGTTTTAAAACAGATTGGTGATGATAACCTAGCTTACACCACCCATTTCAAACAACTCAGCTTCATTGTTCCTCACCTTGTTATGACCCCTGAACGCAAGAAAAGCAAGTATATCAATGGGTTACCCCCTAGCATGCGCGATACAATCGAGGCAGCAAAACTCGATAGCATCGAAGCTGTTTACCGCTTGGCCGCTTCCCTTAATAACAACCGTGTTCGTGATAAGCAAGCCGCAAACCCCGTTTCTTCAAAGCCAGCCCACTAAATCACCCAACAATCGAATAACAATAGGGGGAAGAAGCGAAAGCAATCCAACCCCGTTTGCAACGCGATTGTGCCGCCTGTTAACCCGAACCCTGTTGCTCCTGTTAATACCCCCAAGCCGTACATTAGGATTCACCCCAAGTGTGCCACTTGCAATTACCATCATCCTGCAAATGCTAGGGGTCGCCGCTGTGGCAGTTTCCATCGTTATGGACACGATACCGCTTTTTGCCGCCTTTACCAGCAGGCTCCTCCAGCGCCTCCAGCTCCACAAGCTCAACAAGCTCTGCCTGCCCCTCAGAACGCAAGACCACCTAGGGCATGTTTCAAATGTGGGGATGTTAATCATTGATGTGTGTAAAATGCAACATATAAATTACATCAAATAAGGCATAAAACTAACCCTTTTTAAGTATTAATGTTGGAAAAAGAGTGTTTTTGTCTTCCTTTTGTATTTTCAGGATGAAATGAGCTCAAATTCACAAAAGAAGCAAAAAGACAGCTAATTCTAACATAAATACAAGAAAAGGAATAAAAGTAGACTGCCCGAACCCTCAACGGCATCCTCCCAAGCAAAGAAGAGAAAACAGAAGCCTGAATACGCCCCGTGCTCAGCCAGCACGGGGCCGTGCCCAAGAAGCAGCAGAAAAGACAAACCTGTAGAAGCTTCTATTGCCCACCATGGGGCCATGTCCAGTGAGCACGGGAGCGTGGCGAAAGTATAGCAGGCGCATTAATTGTAATTGCGAATTACAATTAATGAAGAGAGAGAGAGTGTCAGACGGGCACGGGGGCGTGTCCAGCGGACACGGGGCCGTGCCCAGCCTTCTGTTCAGCCTAAAATAGGAGTGCTTGGTTTCGTTCCAACTGATCCCTTGGCACACCACCTCTCTCACACTTCATCCACCACCCACCACCACCATAACACCATCATCCACCACCATCATCCATTGTCCATCGTAGAGTGTGTGAGTCGTCTCGGGATCCAAGATTGATAGTAAGAGTTCTTGACAATCAAGGCCATGTTTGCCTAAGTCTCTTACATCACTTGGTGAAGACAAGTGTTTAGTATAATACTTTTTATTTTTAATCTTTTGCACTTTTTATTTGGTTTTGTATTAATGACTTTAATAACTAGTTTCTTATGTTGAAGGTGATCTTTCCTTATCGTTTGTCCGTGGTGTCTTGGCATTATTTTACTGTCTATATAAAATAAAAGATTTTCACCATTCATATCTCCACGGTCTATATGGAGATATGTTGGCTACGTGGTCGGGGGTTAAGGGAACGGTTTGATAAGGGTCTTGCCCTTGTTCAGCGTTTAGAGGTCCTGCAAGGGACCTGGGTCAAATTTAGTAGGATCTCTTTCAATGCCCATAGGTATTGGATGGCGGGGATCCAAACTCTTTGACCCCCTCATAAGTTAACTACTATTAATACTATAACCCGGCTATTTAGGACTGTATCCTTGCTGACTCAGACTATTTAGCCGAGGGTAACGTCACCGCCAAAAGCGGGGCCTACCACAATTTGCATTAATAACTTAATTCATTATCTTCCAATAATCCAACCCTTTAGGATTGTATCCTTGCTGACTCAAACTACTGGGTTGAGGGTAACGTCGCATTCAAAAGAGGGGCCTACTACAATAACTAAGATAATCTCTTAAACAAGTGCAAAAGTGCGAAAATAATCAAAGGTTATACTAATACACGAGTCGGATCCAAGTGATTCATCTTGTCTATCTGTTTTTATTTTATTTTTATTTTTCAGCATTTAGTTAGTTTTTATTTTCTTAGTTTAAAAAACATTTTTCTAACTTTTTGATTTGATTAGACGTTGAGGATAAACCGGTATTAAAAGCTCTTGTGTCCTTGGACGACCTCGGTATCTTGCCAACACTATACTACGTCCACGATGGGTGCACTTGCCCATATGTGTGTTTAGTGTTAGTAAATATCGTGTTTTATAAATTTAAAACTTGGCTAAAGGTGTAAAAAGGGCTTAATTATATATTAAAAATATATTACACTACACACGCATCAAGTTTTTGGCGCCGTTGCCGGGGACACAAGGATTTTAAGAAAGTTAGGAGTCAACGGCCTAATCATATTTTTATTTTTCTTTTTAATTTTTTAGGATTTTCTTAGTTTTTCAGCTTCTGCAGAGCTCAGCACGGGCCGTGCCTGGTCGGACACGGGCCGTGCCCAGCATCGTTATTGGCAGTTTTTAGTTTTCCAAGTTACAGAAGGATGACCACGGGGCCGTGTCGGTGCAACACGGGGTCGTGTCCAACTTCCAGTAACTGGGATCTGGAAAACAATCACTGTAACTCCGACCACGGGCCGTGTTCGCTGAACACGGGGCCGTGGTGAACCTTCTGACCATCATTCTTTTCTGTTTTTATTGCAGGACTTGGAACCAGACGCCAATCTTACATAGTGTATGAGCTCCAGTTCTAATAAGGACATAAAAGAACCTCTAGAAGAACCCGAACGCTTTCTCAGAAAAAAGATTAAAAGCTAAAAACCAAGAGAAAGTTTCGGGTGATCCACCTCCAATGGCGGACCAACTACCCTCATGGATTATCTACGACCCACCGTAGGTAACCTAGGCGCCGCTATCAATGCTCCGAATGTTGAAGCTAATAACTTCGAACTTCGGCCGCATCTGATACAAATGCTCCAAAACTCCGCAACCTTCCATGGGCTTGCGGACGAGGATCCCCATCTACATATTACTAATTTCTTAGAAATATGTGATACCTTTCGGATCAACGAAGCATCAAATGACGCCATCCGCCTCCGAATGTTTCCTTTCTCACTGAAAGACCGAGCGAAAGCTTGGCTCAACGCCCTCCCAGCTGGATCGGTAAACACCTGGGATGAACTAGCCCAAAAATTTCTATATAAGTATTTCCCTCCCGCTAAAACTGCTAAATTAATGACTGAAATTAATACATATTCACAAGAGGACGGGGAATCCTTATATGAAACTTGGGAAAGGTTCAAGGAGTTATTACGAAAGTGTCCACATCATGGTCTTGCGATATGGCAACAAGTATCCACTTTCTATAATGGACTGTTGCCACACACAAGGCAGACACTTGATTCTAGCTCCGGGGGACTTTTAGGTAATCGACGCCCGCATGAAATATATAACCAAATTGAGGAAATTGCTCAAACCAATTTTCAATGGCACACCCCCCCGAGGCAATAAATCTATTGCCCCGGGCGCCCATAAGGTCGATGAAAGAACTTCTTTACAAGCCCAAATCGAGGCCCTTTCCTCAAAAATAAAAAAAATTAGAAATGACAAAAACAGTCTCGGTTATGGCTTGTGAAGGGTGTGGCGGGCCACATGAAAATTGGAGTTGTATGAAAGAAACGGACGATCAACAGGAATCGGTAAGCTACCTTGATAATAGACCTAGGCCGTCGGGTCCTCCAACGGGCACTTACAACCAAGGATGGCGAAATCACCCAAACCTTGGTTGGAGAGACTCGGGCAATGGTAGTAACCAACAAACCCAACGAACAAACTTTCAACAACCAAGAAATGAGTCACAAAATTTCACTCAACAACAAAGTGGACGAGAAAGGCTTGAAGATACTGTATCTCGCCTCGTCTCCGACACTGAAAAGAAAAACTCGGAAAGATTTCTACAATTAGAATCAAATTTTAGAAATCAACAAGCTAGTATTCAAAACATAGAAAAACAATTGAATCAAATAGCTCAAAATTTTGCCGAGAGACCACAAGGTGCATTACCTAGCAATACCGAAACAAACCCAAAAGCGCAAGTTCATCTCATCACGCTACGAAACCGCACCGTGGGGCCTGCAGAAGCACCACCACCGACAGAAGAAACGGTACCCCCGCCTCTGCAGGAGAAGGACTCCCCTCCGTCTCCAGAGCCTACCAAGGCTCCTCGAGTCCCGTACCCCGGTAGGTTAATTCGTCAAAAGACCAATGAGCAATTCGCAAAGTTCGAAAGTCTATTAAAACAATTGCATGTCAATATTCCTTTTATTGATGTCCTAACCCAAATGCCCAAATACTCTAAATTCATGAGGGACTTCCTCACTCATAAAAAGAAAATTGAAACTTTGCAATTAGTTAACTTAGGCGAAGAATGCTCTGCCCTCGTACTCAATAAACGTCCCCAAAAGAAAATCGATCCCGGAAGCTTCACGATTCCCTGTTCAATCGGGGAGTCCCCCGTTCGTAATGCACTAGCCGACCTCGGGGCTAGCATTAACCTCATGCCCTCATCAATGTTTAAAAGACTCGGCTTGGGAACCACGAGTCCTACAAAAATGAGCATACAACTCGCTGATCGATCCGTCAAATTCCCACAAGGTGTCATTGAAAATGTCTTAGTAAAGGTAAGCAGATTCGTCTATCCAGCCGACTTTGTCATACTCGATATGGAGGAAGACACCAAGGTCCCCCTCATACTAGGAAGACCATTTCTTGCCACCGCACAAGCGGTGGTAGATATGAATGACGGAACACTCACCTTGAGGTATGGGGATGATGAAGTAAAATTCGGAGTTGGGAAGAGAATAGAGGACGACGACCCGGTCAACTACATGAAGGTTATTGATTCAAGCTTGGATGCTGCTCTCTGACGGTGTAACATGGGATGCCAAGCATCCCACTCAGACAATATATAACCTCCCATTGGGTCTAGCCAAGGACCCTTATAAACGTGGCGCACCACGGAGGCATTCCGCGGAACTATCATTAGTTTAGTTTAATCTTTTAGTTTTAATTTGCAGGAATAAAACACACTCACGGTGATAATGGATGCAAAAGGGAACGAGAAAAATGGCCCCATGCACAAGAACGAAGCAACCCGACACAAATCTCCATTACAGAAGGCTCAACCAACACGGCCCCGTGCTGAGCCACCTGCAGAAAAACGCCCAGTTCAGGTAACTGGACACGGGCCGTGTTCACCGGACACGCCCCCGTGTCCAGGCTTCTGTCTCATTTCTTTAATTTTTGTTACTGGCACCTGAGCACGGGGCCGTGTCCGGTCCCCACGGGGCCGTGTCCAGACTGCCAGTAACATAAATCTTTGCTTTTTAACACCTCATTACACATCTAATCAACCTAAAAATTTATTTTTGGGACACATTGAGGACAATGTGTAATTTAAGTGTGGGGGGGGGGGGGGAGCTAAAACCTTGAAATTTTGCAAGTCCTAACAACAAGCCTTACACAAAACTCTATTGGAACGGCTAAACACCCCAAATTTTTTCAAAAAAAAAATTTTCATTTTTTTTACTTGTCTAAAGTTTAAGTTAGGAATACCAAGATTAATAAGGTTATATTTTTATAAAATTTACAACCGAGAGCGTCGTGATAACAAGAACCAACCTAAGAAAATTATGAAACGGCATAACAAGTCTAGTTAAAATTTGATTATATATACTTGATCACATTAAAAACCCATTCCCACAAAAGTGAGTTTTTGAGCCTTTATTGAGCATACAAATTTACATCCTTAGACTAAATGCTCATTTTTCGTTTCTTGTGTGAATAGCCGCTTGGTTCTTGCAACTCTAGAACTTTCCACGACGATTCATTCCCGGTCCTTACCAACTTAAACCCAAGTAAGTAAATGATGGAGGCATTAGAACTAACCATTTTTCTTTCTACACCATTATTTTTCATTTTTTTTACCACCTACCCAAAAATCCCCCTAGTTAACCCCTTTGAGCCTAAACCTTTCGTTTCTTTACCCTAAACCCTTTTTATCCACCAAAAACCCTTTTTATTTTTCACCCTTTATTTTAGTAATAAGCTCGGTTTTTCGCAAGCTCGTTCTTTTATGTGATGAAAAAAAATTGATGAAATGATGAAGTTAAAAACAAACAAAGCTATGCAAACAAAAGCTTGTTTGGAGAAATACTTCAAAATAAAAAGTCACTAAAAACAAAGTGCTTTACGAAAACCGACGCTTTTTACGCTTTTCGCCCTTTTTACTAACCACTAACCCAACCACCCACCTTTAGCCCAAGCCTAACCCTTCACCCAAAAAGTCCTCTTGATATTTACAAAGGTATAAAGTTAAAAAGGAGGAGGATTGATTGCTTGGCAAGCCTATGGTAGGCGTAAGTTCCATGCCGCTCTCGAGTGATTCACTAAAAAAAATACACCTTCGGCCGAGTGTTGAGTGATTTCTCCCGTGAGGTATGTGAACTTGTATATAAATGAAATTTTAAAAAGGCATGTTATGCCCAAATAAGTAATTTATCCTATGAAACGTTCTAAATAAATCATAACGAATAGGATTGTAAATAAATAAAAATAAAGCCCAAAAAAATCTTGGATTCCCGACACTCTATGACAAGCCAAAAACCTTCTCTTCTACCCATTCCATTTGGGAGTGTAAGCCACATTTAAAGAGTTTTGCTTGAGGACAAGCAAAAGTTCAAGTGTGGGGGTATTTGATGTGTGTAAAATGCAACATATAAATTACATCAAATAAGGCATAAAACTAACCCTTTTTAAGTACTAATGTTGGAAAAAGAGTGTTTTTGTCTTCCTTTTGTATTTTCAGGATGAAATGAGCTCAAATTCACAAAAGAAGCAAAAAGACAGCTAATTCTAACATAAATACAAGAAAAGGAATAAAAGTAGACTGCCGGAACCCTCAACGGCATCCTCCCAAGCAAAGAAGAGAAAACAGAAGCCTGAACACGCCCCGTGCTCAGCCAGCACGGGGCCGTGCCCAAGAAGCAGCAGAAAAGACAAACCTGTAGAAGCTTCTATTGCCCACCACGGGGCCGTGTCCAGTGAGCACGGGGGCGTGGCGAAAGTACAGCAGGCGCATTAATTGTAATTGCGAATTACAATTAATGAAGAGAGAGAGTGTCAGACGGGCACGGGGGCGTGTCCAGCGGACACGGGGCCGTGCCCAGCCTTCTGTTCAGCCTATAAATAGGAGTGCTTGGTTTCATTCCAACTCATCCCTTGGCACACCACCTCTCTCACACTTCATCCACCACCCACCACCACCATAACACCATCATCCACCACCATCATCCATTGTCCATCGTAGAGTGTGTGAGTCGTCTCGGGATCCAAGATTGATAGTAAGAGTTCTTGATAATCAAGGCCATGTTTGCCTAAGTCTCTTACATCACTTGGTGAAGACAAGTGTTTAGTATAATACTTTTTATTTTTAATCTTTTGCACTTTTTATTTGGTTTTGTATTAATGACTTTAATAACTAGTTTCTTATGTTGAAGGTGATCTTTCCTTATCGTTTGTCTGTGGTGTCTTGGCATTATTTTACTGTCTATATAAAATAAAAGATTTTCACCATTCATATCTCCACGGTCTATATGGAGATATGTTGGCTACCTGGTCGGGGGTTAAGGGAACGGTTTGGTAAGGGTCTTGCCCTTGTTCAGCGTTTAGATGTCCTGCAAGGGACCTGGGTCAAATTTAGTAGGATCTCTTTCAATGCCCATAGGTATTGGATGGCGGGATCCAAACTCTTTGACCCCCTCATAAGTTAACTACTATTAATACTATAACCCGGCTATTTAGGACTGTATCCTTGCTAACTCAGACTATTTAGCCGAGGGTAACGTCACCGCCAAAAGCGGGGCCTACAACAATTTGCATTAATAACTTAATTCATTATCTTCCAATAATCCAACCCTTTAGGATTGTATCCTTGCTGACTCAAACTACTGGGTTGAGGGTAACATCGCATTCAAAAGAGGGGCCTACTACAATAACTAAGATAATCTCTTAAACAAGTGCAAAAGTGCGAAAATAATCAAAGGTTATACTAATACACGAGTCGGATCCAAGTGATTCATCTTGTCTATCTGTTTTTATTTTATTTTTATTTTTCAGCATTTAGTTAGTTTTTATTTTCTTTGTTTAAAAAACATTTTTCTAACTTTTTGATTTGATTAGACGTTGAGGATAAACCGGTATTAAAAGCTCTTGTGTCCTTGGACGACCTCGGTATCTTGCCAACACTATACTACGTCCACGATGGGTGCACTTGCCCATATGTGTGTTTAGTGTTAGTAAATATCATGTTTTATAAATTTAAAACTTGGCTAAAGGTGTAAAAAGAGCTTAATTATATATTAAAAATATATTACACTACACACGCATCAATCATCTTCGTCCCCAATGCCCTCAATGGATCCAAGAGCAGCAGCAGCCTCCTCGTGGACGCGCCTTCAACTTAAACGCAAATCAAGCGCGCAACGACAATGACGTCGTTAATGGTACGTTTCTTGTTAACCATCTTTATGCTTCGATACTATTTGATACTGGTGCAGACAAAAGCTTTGTGTCCTTAGAATTCGAATCATTGTTAAATTGTGCACGCTTTAAGCTACCTAAGTCGTTTTCCGTTGAAGTCGCCAATGGCAAGTCTATCTTAGTCGATTCCATTCTCCTCGATTGTCGTCTTACTCTTAACGAGCATGCTTTCTCTATCGATCTTATACCCATGCAATTGGGTAGTTTCGACGTCATCATAGGCATGGATTGGCTCCAAAAGAACCATGCCGAAATCGCTTGTCACGAGAAGTTCGTTCGCTTACCTCTTCCCTCTGGTGACATTTTACACGTTTATGGAGACCGACCTTCAAAGGGACTAAAGTTGATGTCCTGCACACAAGTGAACAAGTACTTACGCAAACAGTACTTTGCCTTTTTAGCCCACGTAGTGGAAGAAAAGGGCAAGGGAAAGAGTATAAGTGATGTTCCAGTGGTGCGCGACTTCCCTGACGTCTTTCCTGAAGATTTACCCGGTCCTCCTCCACCGCGATCCGTTGATTTTCGTATTGACCTCATACCTGGTGCGACTCCTGTTGCCAAGGCTCCTTATCGTCTTGCACCTTCCGAGATGCAAGAATTGTCTACTCAGCTTCAAGACCTACTCGATAAGGGTTTCATTCGTCCAAGTACCTCTATTTGGGGTGCTCCTGTGCTTTTCGTTAAAAAGAAAGATGGTTCTTTCCGCATGTGCATCGATTATCGTGAGCTCAATAAACTCACCGTCAAGAATCGTTACCCTCTTCCGCGTATCGACGATCTCTTTGATCAACTTCAAGGCGCTACCTGTTTCTCCAAAATCGATCTTCGTTCTGGTTATCATCAACTTCGAGTCCTCGAAGAGGACGTTCCCAAAACCGCTTTTCGCACTCGCTATGGACATTACGAGTTCGTGGTTATTCCTTTTGGCTTGACCAACGCACCCGCTGTGTTCATGGATCTCATGAATCGCATTTGTAAGCCTTACTTGGATCGCTTCATGATCGTCTTCATTGATGATATTCTCATTTATTCTAAATCTCGAGCCGATCATGAGCGTCATCTTCGCCTTATACTTGAACTCTTGCGTACTGAACGTTTATACGCTAAGTTCTCTAAATGCAAGTTTTGGATCAAAGAAGTTCAGTTCCTTGGACACATTGTTAGTGAAGAAGGAATCCACGTTGACCCTTAAAAAATCGAAGCTGTGAAGAATTGGACCGCGCCTAAATCTCCTTCTGAAATCCGTTCCTTCTTAGGATTGGCGGGTTATTACCGTCGGTTCATCTCGAACTTTTCAAAAATCGTCGTTCCTCTCACTTCGCTGACTCAAAAGGAGAAACTTTTGCTTGGGGTCCTGAGCAAGAGGAATCTTTTCAAACTCTCAAGGACTTGCTTTGCAACGCTCCTATCCTCGCTCTCCCTGATGGGAATGATGATTTCGTGGTGTATTGTGATGCCTCAAATCGTGGTCTGGGTTGTGTGCTCATGCAACGAGACAAGGTCATCGCTTATGCTTCCCGTCAACTCAAAATACATGAGAAGAATTATACTACCCACGACCTCGAGCTTGGCGCAGTTGTTTTTGCGTTAAAGATTTGGCGACACTACCTATATGGTAGTAAGTGTGTGGTTTTCACAGACCATAAGAGCCTACAACACATCTTTGACCAAAAAGAACTCAATATGCGACAGCGACGTTGGGTGGAATTGCTCAACGACTACGACTGCGAGATTCGCTACCACCCTGGTAAGGCGAATGTCGTGGCCGATGCACTTAGTCGTAAGGCTCATGTAGACGTCATTCGTTGTTTTCATATCTCGAGCGATCTTCACAATTGCATTCGTGAAGCGCAGTACTCATCTATCAACGAAGGTTCCATGGCTGTAGAAATACGTGGAGCATCTGAAAGTCAACTCGTTTCGAAACCTGATGGTCTCCTCTATTGTTGTGATCGCGTTTGGATACCAGATCGTGACAACCTTCGTGATCTCATCATGAACGAAGCACACAAATCTAAGTACTCGATTCATCCTGGTGCTGACAAGATGTACCATATCTGCGTACATCCTATTGGTGGCCCGGTATGAAGAAAGACATTGCTGTGTACGTTTCCAAGTGTCTTACCTGTTCGAAAGTCAAAGCCGAGCATCAACGACCTTCTGGCCTACTCGAACAACCTGAAATCCCCGTTTGGAAATGGGATAGCATTGCGATGGACTTCATAACTAAACTCCCTCGTACACCTTCTGGTTACGGTAGCATTTGTGTGATCATCGATCGTTTGACTAAGTCCGCTCAATTCATTCCTATTCGCGAAGATTTCAAGGTTGAACGACTTGCTCGCATCTATACCGATGAAGTTATACGCTATCATGGTATTCCCCTCGACATCATTTCTGATCATGATGGTCGATTCACTTCGCGTCTCTGGCAAACTTTTCAGTCCACTATGGGTACTCATTTGAATCTCAGTACGGCCTTTCATCCTCAAACGGATGGACAGACTGAACGTACTATCCAAACCCTAGAGGACATGCTCCGTTCTTGTGTCATCGACTTTGGTGGTAGTTGGGATGTGCATTTACCGTTGATCGAATTCTCGTACAACAATAGCTACCACTCCAGTATTCAAATGGCTCCTTTCAAGGCATTGTATGGTCGCAAATGCCGATCTCCTTTAAGCTGGCACGAGATTGGTGACAAACATATTACTGGCCCTGAGATCATACAAGAAGCAACGGATAGGATTCTTCAAATCCGTGATAATCTACTCAAGGCTCGAAGTCGTCAAAAGAGCTATGCTGACAAGAGACGTAAGCCAATCGAATTCAAAGTTGGGGACCTTGTCCTACTCAAAGTGTCCCCTTGGAAAGGAGTGGTTCGTTTTGGTAAAAAGGGAAAACTTGCCCCTCGCTATGTTGGTCCTTTCAAGATACTCGAAAGGATTGGTAAGGTGGCTTATCGACTCGATTTACCTTAAGAGCTCAGCAATGTTCATCCAACATTCCACGTCTCGAACCTAAAGAAATGTCTCGCTGATGAAGGACTTCAAGTTCCTCTCGAAGATCTTCAAATCAACGAAACTATGCATTTCGTGGAAAAACATGTCGAAATCGTGGACCAAGAAGTCAAGTTATTAAGGCGCAGTAAAATCCCTATCGTCAAGGTTAGATGGGAAGGAAAACGTGGCGTCGAATTTACTTGGGAACTCAAAAAGGATATGAAGTCGAAGTATCCTCATCTTTTCCCTGCTTCTTCCTAAATTTCGGGACGAAATTCCCTAAAGGAGGGGAGACTGTAACGCTCCGTGTCACACCCCCAAATTACCACCTAGGGAGTATCCCTGTTAGGCGTGTGACGACTAGTAATGAGCCACCAATTACATTGAACCACAAGTTTAAATAAAATTCCATTACTTAATAATACTGAAATCCCAAACATAAGTTGTTCAAAAACCATAGGTTCAGCGGAAGCGTTAAAGTATCATACTGTAAATATTATCCAAACAACCACAATGAATAAAAGTCTGATAAATAAGTTTATTAATGTAACCATGACCACTCTCGCCCTCCAGCCAGCAAGTTCCTGCGTTCTAAGCACCTATGGACCTGCGAGCATGTAACACACATATCAGACAAAGCTGGCGAGTTCACAGTTTTAGAAAATGTTTGTTACCCGTTGTATGTAAAACAGTTCAATAACCAATGCAAGTAATATTGTTAATATCTCATTTCCGAACAATGACGGCTCCTGAAGTACACGACTGCCCTTCCCACGTACTCCTATCTAGTACTGGGCCAGACTGGGTCATTAGTTCACCTCCGTCCTCTACAGGAGCGGGGTGAGGGTGCCAAACCTAAGTAGCGCTACTAACTAATACCCATGAGGGACTTACAAAAGATGATAGGTGAGAATATTAACCAATATACCTGTTTTTACCCAAACCACTGACTGTCCCCAACCACTGGGACGCATGCTCGAATGTAGTGAACTCACCTTCGGTTTGCTCGGTAAGACCAGTTACGGGTTCAAGTGGATCAACCAACCCTATCGTAATTACCGATAACCATTAGTCTCTTAAACCACTAATCAAGTATTCCTTGTTTATTTATACATATCACATGAATAACATCCATTTGGTTTCATGCACATTATACCATTTAGTCATGCAACATAATAGTCATCCATATAACATAATGACATTCACTTAATAATTATTCACATATTAGCTATAACATGCAATAACAGTTTCACGAATTCTCATATCCCAAATATATATACTTGTCAGTTAATATAATCTCTACAAACATGCCTTCCCTACTGTGTTTGTGGATCGACGAGCAGCCATCCCGCAGCCCCGTCAACATGTACGGCGCCATGTAAATAACATGGTTCTACGTTGTACATGGCCCATTCATAAGCGTGTATCTCAAATTAAATCATGTAGTGCGGCCTACGTGTAAGGCCCGGGTGTATATGCGACTGGTCCGCTTAAGCGACTAGAACTCTTGTGCTACTGAACCACTTAGTGCAATTCCGCCTAGTACTCGGCCCAAGTACCCACCGATCTAAAGTCTGTGCGGCCCAAAGCAAGTGTGTAACATAACAAGGTTGCTAATGTATGTTCATATCTGGTCGGCTTATACCTAATGCAACAGATGTGTTTTTCCTAAGCGGAACCCTCATCATTCCCATTCTTTAATTAGTTACTAGACTTGACATGCAGCCTATCTTATTCGAGGTTGATGTTTATCATGCAAGGGTTTTCACCTTAACCACTTTTTAACAGTTCATTGAATTTCTATAATATCAATACAAATTTCGACAAAAATCATAATCGTCCAACTCATGCAGTTCATGTATGATTCTAGGATCATGCTTTCATCTACAAAATTACTATAAAAACACAACTCACCAGGAACCATTATTCATTCACGTTACCCATTAATTAGATAAATTCATATTCATATTTTACCCCATTTATTAAGGTCATGCACACCATGAAATCAATCTATACCTATTACATCACATCAATTAAAAGCAAGACATCTGATAACAATTTATGATGAGAGCCTATTCCCTATTCACAAAAGCACTAGTAGCAATCATATCAAGTCTTAGTATCATGCAAGACATTAACTAATGACATATGTAAACCCTCACATGGCTACTGACAATTCTTTGCAAACATGAACAATCATGGCTCACATGGCTACTGACAATTCTATTCACACATTAATCCACAAGCATATATACAACCATATATATATTACGTAATTAATCTATGCATATGCTAACCTGCTTAAAATGCACAAGAACACAGGATTCAAGGGGAGCGGATTTCGTCTGCCGTCCAAGATCGAGAGGTGGGGGAAAAATAGTAGGGTTTGTATTACTTGTGTATACTTCCATACGTTACATGTAAATATATGGATAAAAGGTTGGGCCAGTTGTTCGCTAACAAAACAATAAATTGGGCCGATACCACACAACCATGTGAAACCGATTGGGTCTAGTCTAGAGGTTTATTCAAGTGTTTTGGGTCAAGTTCAATTATATTAATGGGTTCCAACAAACGAACACACACACATTGCGGCCCACTTATTCCAACAAACGAACACACACACATTGCGGCCCTACTTTATACGTACGACATAGAGATTGACCCGTTACACACGCACACCACACAACTACAAGATATAATAGCACGTTTATCAAGGTCACGGGTTAAATAGATAGGTTAGGACAATGACGAGAAAATCACAAAACCGAAAGCACTAACCTTGAAACTTCAGGTTGTCACACTCCGCATTTTTCCGAACTTCTTGTTTTAGCAAGTCATGTTGTACTTTCCATATTTAGACACTTGTACTCTCTTTGTAATCTACTTTCGTTTCATTTGTAATTCGAGACTATTGGTCATAATGAACGAAACTATTTTATTCATGTTTGTGTTAGACTTATGTGCAATGTACACGTTTGAACGATATATTATCATAGACTCCCGATTCGTTATTATGCTTAATGCTCGTTAAACAAGTTGAAACTCGTAAAATAGTGAAACTTGAAAGTTTCGTGAAATGAATAATCGTTTAAAGATTTTTATTCGTTATAAATAATTATTCAAATTATATAAATTAATTAAATTAATTAATTTTGGTTATTTAAAAAGTTTATTTTTTTATAGTAATCTAGTTAGACTCGTTAGATTTTAAAGTTAGTAAACTAACCTAGTTAGTTTAAACTATATAGTTCTTTTTTTTTAATAAAACATAACTTGATTAGTTTAAGTTAAGGGGTTATTTGAGTAAATAACTTAAACTTCAACTAGAGGGACTGTTTTGTAATATTCTGAAAGTATATATACTTGTAGGGACTATTTGTGTCATTCCTGGAAGTTTCATGTGCTGAAACAAAAAGTAATTAATTCAAAAAAAATAGATGTTGACTACGGGACTCGAACCCGGGTCACTCAACTCACACACGCAAGTGTTAACCGACTGAGCTGCACCTTCCTTTCAAACATAACCCGGCCTAAAATTGATTTAAGCACTCATTTAAACTACCAGATCAGCGTAAACAGCCTTGAACAGACGCGAATTTAGGCGCGATTTTTGTGTTTTTCTTATGTTTTAAACTCACTTACTTTAACATTAATTAACCAACCACCAACTAACCTAAACCCTCTCCTATAAATACACACCCCTTCCAAGCATTTTTACACTTTCATAACTCTCTACGACTCACAAATTCCCTCTCAAATCAGTTGCAAATCTGCATTTTCGGACAGATTCATACTCTTGCACTAAAGTGAGTATAACTTGCTCATTTCTCAACGAAATTACTTGATTCTTCTTCCTACTTGCTTGGATAATCATGGGGTTCGATTCCTTGACTTCTCCTTGGAGAAATCAGACCTGGAATTGCCCTGAAATGGTCCATAAACTTTCTGTTTTGTTTTAAGTTCTTCAAAAGCTTGTTTAAACTTATCCAACTTGTGTCTAACACATCTCATACCTATGTCCCGATGCTTACAACCTATCTCATGGTTGGTTAAGCTTAAAAACAAGGTTGAGACACTTGAAATCAGAGGATTAAACCTCATAACTTTCTGTTTTGATTAGGGTATTTTACCCACAAGTCATGTTCGAGCTTAGATCTTGATATAGAGTGATTGTGGAACAACTTGGGTTGCTCCAACATAAAATCCTCACATGATTTGATGATTTCTCTTAGTTTAGATTATTTACATACTTGTATTAATCCTAGTTCTTGACCCTCCTTGGTTGTCCTTACATCAAGTGAAGTGGTGAACGTTCAAGGGGTTCCTAAATGGAAGCTTGTCTTCCTACCCCATACATGACATCCATGTTAACTCGAGGTGCCTAAACGAAGACCCTAATCTTCTCCCTCCTACATGAATTATTGGACTAAATAATACGTAATACTTAACCTAAATATATATACCCCCATTCGAACCTTTAATGTTAAACTTGTGTTTATATGTTAAAGTAGTAGGATATCATCTAAGACCTAAAATCTCGATATGATTCTAATGGGTGTACTACCCATGAAATACAATATAACCCTAGTGGTTACATAGTGTCATATAAGAGTTATAAGTTGAAGATGATTATTTTTAATATCATACTTTATGTTACGTTAAACTCCAAATTCTTAATCTTCCGTAAACGCCAAACTCACACACCTACTTTTCCTCGTGTAGAAGGACTAGGTGCTCCAAGCTAAATCATCCACCAAACTTACTCTCGGACCTTCAAGTCAAGACTTGTAAACCGTGAGTATACTCGATCTCTTTTTCCCCTTTACACTTTGGGATGCAACATGTATACCTATTCAAAACAACTTTTATGCTTAAACAAAACATACTCTATCTATGAATTTGACATGAAACTATTGTGAATATTTGCTATGCTTGTATGCTCTATGAACGATTTGGAACGTTATATGCTCATTAACTTTGCTAGCCCACCTTAACAATTATAGCGCTATAGGATTGACGCCCCGCCCGTTATTCTTGTGAGTATTGTTAAGTTAAACTTTACCATCCCGCTAAACTTTTGGGATTAGGCTTGTTATGCGTTGTATTCTTGGGTTTGATCATATTGTACGCCAAAAATTGCATTGCTAGTAAATTTATTCATTATGTAACATGTTGGATATGAGTTTTTATTCTATTATGCTATGTAAATAAACTTGTATACTCGCCTTTGCTTTTGCATTGAACTCTATTTTAATACATGTTGCAGGTTAATTGATGAAGTATGGACATGATGAAACGAGATTTAGGGTGGACTAGATACACACCTAGATTAATCTATCTTTTATTGTTATGTTACAATTTGAAACAATGTTGTTATTTCTATTTGAATCTTGTATGAAAATTTAGTATTGCAATGAAATTTGAATTTAATTAAATATTGTCACATAGTGTTATGAAGTCTCTACCAATCTATACACACTTCGTCTCATCCCGATGTTTCCGCCATCGGTTGGGGTGTGACAAAACACAATTGGATCTCTTAAATTTATGGGGCCATTCACATGGAGCAACCCCTTTTTATTCCGAGCTATCAACATCCACTCGGAGGAGAGATCCAGCCCGCGTTCGCTGACTAAATGCCAAACAAGCCATATTTGCAAGTTGATAGCCTCACGTTAGTTCTGTATGTGATTTCAAATTGAAAAGTGCGTAGATCTCGATTTTTGTCTCTATATTTTTCCATCAATCTCCTTAGAATGTGTATCGCTTCTGTAGTTGACCGCCCTGGCATGAAACCATATTGGTTTACCGTAACCTGGGTTTCTCTTCTAAGTCTAGTCTCAATCACCCTCTCCCATAGTTTCATAGTATGGCTTAACAACTTAATCCCTCTATAACTACCACAACATTGGGCGTCTCCCTTGTTCTTATATAAAGGCACTACAATACTGCTCCTCCATTGGTCTGGCATTCTTCCCGAGTTGAAAATGAGATTGAACAAGTTAGTAAGCCATTGAACTCCCTCCTATCCCAAGCACTTCCACACCTCAATTGGTATGTTGTCCAGACCCAGACCCACTGCCATAGCCCTTCCCATCTTCCTAAGTGTTGCCATCACCTCTCCCTGTGTGATACGCCTACAATAGTAGTTTAAAATCTCGAAGTTAGATCGGATTGAATAAGAGTGTTACGCCATCATTTATGTATTTAAACCCTAACCCTTCTAATTATAATTAATGTAATTAGGAATGGGAAATTTTTGACGAGTGAGTAGATTCGAATCCTTTTCCTCATTTTTGTCACTAAATCTTTTGGGGTGTATTTCTTGTTTATTTTAAACCTATTATTTCTATTTTTAACATGCAAATTTGGTGTGTTTCTGTGTGGATCCACCTGGCTGACCGGTTCCCCAGGGCCATGGGTCGAACTCGGCATCGCCATCATTGTTTCGCAGATTCTCCTTTCGAGGCTTGAATCTCTACGTGTCTATAGTTACTAATGTTATTATGTTTGTGTTGCTTATGAGATATGTTTTGAATTCTTGTTATATTGAAAGACCTAGTTTCTCATTTGATAATGCATGTTATAAAATATGTTTTTTTTAAATAATAAAACAAAAACATTTTTAAATAAAAACCGAATCTATTCACCAACACATTTGTTGACCCAAAACTCTTTTACGCATGATACAGGTACACAACGGATTTTGAGTTGACGACGTGTAGGATTCCCTTAGTAATAAACTAGCTATGGTATGTTGCTTTTATTTGATTTTGTAACTTGATATTAATAATTGAATTCTATGTTATGTGTGACAAATCTAAAGTGGTGCCTTTAAATATTTAAACTTATAATAGCGTCATAAGCTATGGACAATCATCATGCCCCATACCATTCTGCTGTGGGTTAGGGTGTGACAGATTGGTATCAGAGTCAATAACTATAGGGAATTAAGATAGGTTATTAGACCCTTAGACTTAGTCTATAGTTGATTGGATACCTTAGGTACCTTATGTGCTTAATTGTTTAAATTGTCTTATCTTATGAATATTAATGTCACACACAAATGCATGTGAGCACTTTAATTGTTATATGTTAAGTGTTATATGATTTACATGTCACTATGTGCTTTATAATTAAACCATAGTTTATTATTTCTTTTTCCTTGTCATGTCGTGTAACACCTCGAAATTTTATGTCCAATAAATAAATGACACGTGTCGCATACGACAAAAGTATTGTAAACCCGGATTTAATTAAAGATATACGGTAGGATTTTCGAATATGTCGACATGTTAATTTTATACCTCTGAGCGACTTCGTCATTATAAATCCCAAGACCCTAAGCAAAATTAATAAGCATCTAATATATCTTAATCCGGTAATTACTAATAATAAAAAGGCAAATTGGAAAATAATAATCCCAGCATTTTGAAATTGGCCAATAATAATCCCAAGTCAGGAAATAGCCAATAATAATCCCACCTCGTCCATTTTTGGAAAATAATACTCCACAGTCACTAAACGACAAAGTGCCACGTCAGCATTTGGAGTATTATTTTCCAAAAATGGACGAGGTGGGATTATTATTGGCTATTTCCTGACTTGGGATTATTATTGGCCAATTTCAAAATGCTGGGATTATTATTTTCCAATTTGCCTAATAAAAAATGTCCAAGTTTACTAATTTGGATCCTAAGAAAATAATGCAATGCAAATAATTGTTCATAAACCCCATCCTTGTGCAAGCCCATGATACATTGTGATAACTGACCAAGCATGGGTTAAAAAGGGCCTCATACTGACATTTCCCAGACTCAAATCATGTATTGCAAGTTGACCGTTCAAACCTTGAAAGGTTAATTTTTTTTTTTTTTTTTTGCCTCTGTTAAGCGCTTACGGACCATAAGGATTCAGCCTTACGGACCGTAAGGGGGTGAAAGGGTAAAACTGGTTTCCGCCAAAGGCTTACGGACCGCAAGGGCCATGCCATACGGTCCGTAAGCGACGCCCAGCGACAGCAGCTTGGCTGTTGGCTGTTGTAAACGGTAAATCATTATGGTAAAGATATTTCCAGAGATATGGGCGACCCCTAATCATCCCCTAACACTAAGGGACAGTTGTTGATCATCAAGGAGCCCTTGTAGGCCTTGTTGTGATGATCTTATGGATCTCCATTTCCTATAAAAGGCCACATTGTTGCAACAAGTTCCTCACACCTTATATCTGCCTTCTTGATCACATCTGGAGCTCAAGAACACTCTCTTCTCATCTCTTGTCTTGCATAGGACTTCAGTAAGTGTGCTTGACCCTTCCTTAGTTAGTTTTTGCTTAGTTTTAGCTTAAAAGTCAATCCGTCGTAACTAACGGTTGACTTAATGGTTAATCACAAATGGTCCAGTGATTAACCGAATCAAAGGTATTTATATGTTGGTAATCATGTGGGCATTAAACCCTTAAAAGGGCACCCTCTGATTCCCACTCTAACTAGTCCGAATGTCGAGTCAAACGTGCTTAGAAAAAGTCAACAGAAATGCTATTTTGCGAATTATGCATAACCGGTAATGTAGATGGTGTGTAACCTGTTTAAACACTCATAAAACATGATAATAAGTATATTGACAAGTCTAAGCTTGTTTAATCCGATCATTTTCTGTTTTGACCCGGTTCGGAGCCGAAAGTAGCAAAACTTTGACTTTTGCTTTGACTTCAGTTCTGACCCGTTAAAGTATGATTTAGATATGCCTTAGGACTCTCTTAGGACTAGGTTACATGATGGTATAACCCTCTGTGACCGGTTCGTTGTTTGTCCGAGTCTTTTACACCTTTCCGTTAAATGCTTAAAAGTTGACCGTAACACCCTTTCTAAATTAAAACGAGAAATTCGGACATGTGAAAGGACCATAACCTTGGTTACTGATTTCTAAGCATGTCCCTAAAATTTCACGTCAATCCGAGGTCCAGAATAGGGGTTATGCTAAATAGCGCAAATTACGGAAACTTTAGTAATTAAATGGCGCAATTAGCATAACGCCTATCTAAACCAAGATTTTGACATCAAACCTTTTACACACTGATGTAAAATAATATTTTGGAAATTTTAAAGATTTTTAATTATTTTTAACCTGCTCATAACCTGCGGTTATGGCATCGGTTCGGTAATTACCGAATATACCCTTTTCTGCCATAACTTGAGTTCTACAAGGTCTTTTGACCCGATTCCAGTTGCTACTAATTTTAAATAATAAAATAAAGTATTTTGGACTTTATAAGCTGTTCGGGAAACTCTGATTTCCTGTAGAACTCAGAAACCTCTTTTATAATCTTTAAAATGACCAAAATACCCCTTCGGGGCATAAAATGGACTTAAACTCGTTACGGGCATTATGGAAGGTATCCTACTGATACCACAACCTCTTTAAAGCATATTGACTTAGGAAACCTGTGTGAGACTCTTACGGTTGACCGTTACGCCTTTTGCGCGCACGGTTCCCCTTCTGTAACTAGTTTGCATAAACTAGCCGAAACGAGTCAAACCTTATTGTTTTGACCTCAAATTCCAGAAGTGTGATTATTATACCCATATAAAACAAGTCTTCAAACTTGTTGGGTCCAAATCACATTCCATTCCCGGTTTTCGCTTTTCACGCGGTTTAACTGTAATTATCCTTTGAAACTGACCGGTCTAAGCTACGGCTAAATTAAAGACCCGTTAGGATTCTAATAGGTTATTTTAAACCTTCGTTCCAGAATAGGAGACCAGTAAAAGCTATTTGCAATTTATTCGATTAAGGATTTATACTTGCAAAGGTAAATACTTTTGACTTATTTTCCGTTATACTGGCTTGGGTTACGGTATATAAAATACCGCTTGATCGAGCATCAAATCTTCCATCGTTTGGTGGTTAATTGAATAATTTGATCTGCTCGTTTAAACAGTATTGTTTACTTCTTCGGGGGGTTAATGACCATGTTCCGGATATCCTTGGCAGCATTTTACGAAATGGCCACGACCTTGATATTCGGGTGTAGGCGTACACCCGACATTATGTCTATAATTATAAAGGTATAGCCGTTGGTTACCCGCCATGGTTTTATGCCATGTGGTGTGTCTATTGATCTTTAACCCGGACTTGATCCGGGCTACTGAACGCATAAGGAACATGTAATTCGTTCACAAGATTATATAATTAAATAATTCTCCCAAGTTATAATAGAGTTTGTGCCTTGTGCATTCAAATCAATTTTATTAAACATTTTACAAAAGTGTCGGTTGAATGTATTTACCAGTGTAAACTGACGTATTTTCCCAAAAAGACTAAATTGCAGGTACTATGCGTAATTGGCTGGATATTTCTCCTAAGCATCAATAAAAAGTCTCGCAAGCTTAGGATGCCTACGTCTGTTGAACAATTACTTTTATTATTATTATTTTGATCCCCTGTGGATTTTATTTCAACAATGGTGATATTTTGATATCACATTAAATGTTGAAATATAATTATCTTTATGTTTCCGCTGTGCATTCATATATTGTGTGGTTTGACTATATTGTTGCCAACTACGTCACGGTAATCCCCCACCGGGCCCACCGGTGATACACGTGGAAATCGGGGTGTGACAGGTTGGTATCAGAGCCAACATTGAGTGAATTAAACACTATCCTCATGTGTTTAATCTCAATGACACAATTGCACATACTTGAGTCTAGATAAGAACATAAGGACAAATTCGAATTGTTATTCCATTTTGTCTTTTATCATTTATTGTTATTTAAAAGTTTGTTAAGCAGGAGATTATGCCGCCAGCAATTAGAAGAGGAAGAGGCAAAGCGCCGATCACTACTCGAAATGATCACGAGGCCGGACCATCGAACATGCGAGCTCCTTCTAGCACGAGGAGCGAGGAACCTCAAAGACATAGAAGAAACCTCTTTGAGCCTGCAAGACATTCTACCTCGCATAGCTCGACACCTTCATACCGTCACTCATTTGGACCAAATTCTGAGAATGATCCTAGTAACCCTCAACCTTCCTACATGCCTCTCCAGCGATCTGTTTCGCATCGTGCCTTTGGTGATCCTACTCCTTTCTTCCAAAGCCAGTTTAACCCGGCTGATTATATCCAAGAACCCGCGAGCCTTAACCCGTTGGGACCTGAAGATCACTTCTCTGGAGATAATGCGGAAGATATGGATGAGGACACAGATCCCATAGAACCTGCTCATGGTACTCCCACACACCCTATCGAGATCTCTGATGGATCTTCTTTTCATGGTACACCTTATCAAGGACTAGATAGTTTTCAAGCGCTGTTCAACCAGCACGAGTGGTACTTTACACCCTCCCATCAGACATCACAACACCAGCAGCAGCAACAGCAAGATCCCTCCGAGGATCCACGTTTCGTGGCAGTTACGCCACCGCCTCCGCCACCGGTTCAACCAGTAATTCCTGATCTGCCAAGGCGTAGGAGATCGGGTGCACGCATGTCAACCCGAAGAGGGGAATTCCATTTCAGCACCCCTCGACACTCTAGTGGCAGTCACTATCCGCCACTACAAGAGGAAGGGCCATCCAGCCCAGCACAAGAGGCAAACTCTGCACCAGTTGCACCATCTTCTCCACCATTTGGGTATGACAACCCAATACCTGCATACACGGTTCCCTCGGCATATAACCCGTTTGAGCAGCCGACTCACACGCACTACAATTATAATTATGAACGCGACCCATACGTGGTAGCGGCTAGATACAATGCCCTCTATCCCGACGGAGCTTATGGAAACCTTGGGAGACTAGATTACTCAGCTCATGGGTATCCAGCACCTCCTAGACCTCCAGTTCAACAACCATCGCAGCCGCCACGTTTTTCCCCACCAGAATAGGAAGAAATCCTCCACCGGTTAAGTCGTGTGGAACGAGATTTCGAGGAAGAACGTAAGAACAACAGGGGATTCCTCAAAGGTCTAGTGAACCTGTTGAAGGGCAAGAAGAAGAAACGTGACCATTAGTCTATATATGTTCTAATGTAATTTCTATTTAAAAATAAGTCCCTGAGTGGACATCTGTTTGTTTAGTCCCTGTGTGGACATTTATTATGTTTAGTCCCTGCGTGGACATCTGTGTTTCAGTCCCTGCGTAGACTTATCTTTTAGTCCCTCTGCGGACATTCATCTATGTATTTGGGCCCTGCGTGGACACGTTTTTCTGTAAACCTCTGCGTAGGTGATTATTTATCTGAAAGTCCCGTTTAGGGCAGCGTGTAATCATTAGCATGATTAATGGAATGTTAGTTTATGAATTTCGTTATTATCATTATGTACCTTATCATATAAATCAAAAATCATTCCTTTTAAATTGATCTGCCTAATATATAAAGGATCTTAATGGTGAAACCTAGCCTGGTGTCATTATAAGACCCGACCAAGATGGTAAGACTTGATTAAAATATCCAGATTCCTGTTAACCTCTGTAAACATGTTAACATTCTTGGCAGATGTGATTCGTTAAAATCGCACGCGTCATTCTTATATAAGAATCCTTTTAAGGGTTCCAAAGCCCAAATCAATGATTTGTAAATCATGGGTTAAATCATCAATGAAGATGATCACTTATTAAACATCCATTAGCGATGTAGTGCCTACGGGCCAAGCTTATTATACATCCATTAGTGATTTAGTGCCTACGGGCCATGCTTATTGTCATATAAGACAAGAGACAGTGGTAGTCTATGACTCCCTGTCAGAAAAGGGTAAAAGGACTACGGTTCAAACCTTCATGCCTTGATTCTCTGTAATCCCGACTTATATTATAAAAATGTCCTTGTGACTAGTCTTTCGTGCCACTAACAATATTATTGTAATTAGGATAAGTATATTCAAATCCTAAATAAAAGTGAGTAATAAATTAACCAGATATGGTCTATGTTTACCATTGTTAATGAATTGCCATAAAAGACAATTCCATAATAAACTCCTAAATAAAACATTGTCATTATCTTCTGTAGCAGATTCAAGTTACAATGGCTGACCCAAGAGGAGCAAATAGCCATTCAAAGGAAGATGAAAACGATAACGCCCAGGTTCATTTGACGGGCGCTGAGTTAAAAGCTCTTGTCGACGGTGCTGTTAAAGCAGCCTTGGATCGACAATACGAAGAGTATACCGAATCCCGGAGCAGAACCATATCTAAACCACACTCAAAGCCAAGAACCCACTCAAAATCTCACAGCAAACCACCCTCGACTACGTCTAAACCTAAAAAGGACGATGATGAACACTCATCTAATGAAAACAGTGTCCGTCCTAAGGAAAAAGTGTATACTGATGCATCTCGCGCCAGGGGTTGCACCTATAAATATTCCGTATCTTGCAAGCCCCGCGATTTCACTGGGGAGAAAGGCGCGGTAGATTGTATGACGTGGTTAGACGAGATGGACACCGTGGTGGACATCAGTGGTTGTGCAGAGAAAGATGTAGTGAAGTTTGTTTCGCAGTCATTCAAGGGTGAAGCCCTTGCATGGTGGAGATCTCTGGTTCAGGCCTCGGGGAAGGCTGTTTTATACAGCATGACGTGGGAGGAGTTCATTTCTCTCATCAAGGAAAATTACTGCCCTCAACATGAGGTTGAAAAGATCGAGTCCGACTTCCTATCGTTGGTGATGACGAACCTTGACTGTCAAGCTTACCTCACGAGCTTCAACACAATGTCCCAGTTGGTTCCATATCTGGTAACCCTGGAACCAAAGAGAATAGCTCGTTTTATCGGTGGTTTAGCCCCCGAGATAAAGGCAAGCGTGAAGGCCTCTCGGCCAGCGACCTTTAGATCTGTAGCTGATATATCTTTGTCCCTCACTCTGGATGCGGTCAGACAAAGATCGCTGAGGAACAAAGAAGCTGAGAAGAGAAAGCGTGATGATGATAGTTCACGAAGGTCGAGCAAGAAACACCGTGGGAACGGTGACAACAGAAGAGGGTCTGAGTCAAGGAAGGATGGGCATCAGTCTGGTGAGAAGCCCAAGTGCAAGAATTGCAAGAGACACCACTTTGGAAAGTGTAGACTCGAATCAAACTCGCAGACTCAGTCGAGGTCATTTGCTTGCGGGATATGCAAGTCCAAGGATCACAAAACCTTGGATTGCAAAAAGCTGAAGGATGCCACATGCTACAACTGCAATGAGAAAGGGCATATCAAAACCAACTGCCCGAAGTATGCCAAGAAACCTGAAGAGGTCAAGTAAACAAATGCTAGAGTCTTCCGATTGGATGCCAAAGAAGCGATTCTAGACGATAACGTGATCACAGGTACTTTCCTTGTAAATGATGTCTTTGCAAGGGTACTTTTTGATTCAGGCGCTGATAAGTCCTTCGTAGATCATAAATTTTGCAAATTACTGAATTTACCTGTCAAAACCTTAAATGTGAACTATGAGGTAGAGTTAGCAGATGGCACCATAGAAACCGTCTCCACTATATTAGATGGATGTGTGATATCCATTAAGAACCACTCTTTTCCTCTGTCTCTACTCCCTTTTAAATTAGCCGGTTTTGACATAGTATTGGGTATGGACTGGTTATCTCACAACCAGGCCCAAATCATCTGCAACAGAAAGCAGGTGGTGATAAAGACTCCGTCTGGTGAATCGCTTACCATTCGGGGAGATACCCAGTATGGATTACCTGAGCAAGTGACTATGCTCAAGGCTTCAAAGTGTTTAAAGAAAGGTTGTGTCATCTACATGGCACAAGTGATTATTAATGAGCCTAAACCGAAGATAGAAGACATTCCCGTCATTTCTGAATACCCTGAGGTTTTCCCTGAAGATCTACCTGGTTTACCCCCAGATAGGCAAGTGGAATTCAGGATTGATATCATCCCTAGAGCAGCACCTATTGCCAGAGCACCTTACAGGTTAGCACCAACCGAAATGAAGGAGTTGAGGACCCAACTGGATGAACTGCTAGCTAAAGGTTTCATAAAACCTAGTTCGTCTCCTTGGGGAGCACCTGTCTTGTTTGTCAAAAAGAAGGATGGATCGATGCGTCTGTGCATCGATTATCGCGAGCTTAATAAAGTTACGATCAAGAATAGGTATCCTTTGCCGAGGATCGACGATTTGTTCGATCAGTTACAAGGGGCAAGTTATTTCTCGAAGATTGATTTAAGGTCAGGCTACCATCAACTGAAGGTTAGAGACGAAGACGTACATAAAACCGCATTTAGAACTCGTTACGGTCATTATGAGTTCCTAGTGATGCCTTTTGGGCTCACTAATGCACCGGTCGCATTCATGGATCTCATGAATCACGTTTGCAAGCCGTACTTAGACAAGTTCGTCATCGTTTTCATCGACGATATTCTTATCTACTCAAAGAACCGAGCTGACCATGAGAAACACCTTCGCTGTATTCTCAAACTCCTGCATCATGAGAAACTTTATGCCAAATTCTCTAAGTGCGAATTCTGGCTCCGAGAAGTCCAATTCCTTGGACATATGGTTAGCGAGCGTGGTATCCAAGTGGATCCCTCTAAAGTGGAAGCTGTCATGAATTGGCAAGAGCCAAAGACGCCAACAGAAATTCGTAGTTTCCTGGGGTTAGCAGGATATTACAGGCGCTTCATCGAAAATTTTTCAAGGATTGTTGTGCCCCTAACTGCCTTGACCAAGAAGAAAGTAAATTTTATTTGGGGCCCTAAGCAGCAAGAGTCCTTTGATATCCTGAAGCAAAAGTTGAGCAACGCTCCTGTGCTGACACTACCTGAAGGTACCGAGGAGTTCGTAGTTTACTGCGACGCATCAGACACCGGCATGGGATGTGTGCTTATGCAGAAAGGCAAGGTTATTGCCTATGCTTCAAGACAGTTAAAGGTGCATGAAAAGAATTACACCACCCATGACTTGGAGTTGGGTGCCGTTGTGTTCGCACTAAAACTGTGGAGGCATTATCTGTATGGTATTAACTTCTGATCACAAAAGCCTTCAACATCTGTTTGATCAGAAGGATTTAAACATGAGGCAACGCCGCTGGATGGAGACTTTAAATGATTATGATTGTGAAATCAGATATCATCCCGGCAAGGCGAATGTAGTCGCTGATGCCTTGAGTCGAAAGGAGAGGGTAAGACCCATCCGAATCAATGCCAAGAGCATTGAAGTAAAGAATAATTTGATTGAAAGGTTGTTAGCTGCACAGAGAGAAGCTGTGTTGGAAGCTAACTATCCTAACGAAAAGCTAGGAGTAACTGAGGAGCAGTTAACTCTTGGTAAGGATGGAATTCTAAGATTAAATGGACGAATATGGGTTCCAATTCACGGAGGACTACGAGATGTTATCCTCCAGGAAACCCATAGTTCCAAATATTCCATTCATCCTGAAGCTGATAAGATGTACCAAGATCTGAAGGCGAATTATTGGTGGATAGGCTTGAAAAAGTCTTTAGCCGCCCATGTAGCCAAATGCTTGACTTGTGCGCAAGTCAAAGCTGAGCATCAAAAGCCGTCAGGCTTGCTACAACAGCCTGAACTTCCCGAGTGGAAGTGGGAATGTGTAACTATGGATTTTATTACCAAGTTACCCAAGACGAGGAAAGGAAATGATACAATATGGGTTATAGTTGATAGACTGACTAAGTCAGCACATTTCTTACCCATCAAGGAGACTTATAGCTCCGACATGTTAGCCCAGTTATACGTTGATAAGATTGTAGCCTTGCATGGCATACATGTGTCTATTATCTCTGACAGAGATACTAGATACACGTCGCATTTTTGGAAAAGTTTCCAGCAATCTTTGGGCACACGTTTAAATTTCAGCACGGCTTACCATCCTCAGACAGACGGTCAGAGTGAGCGTACTATTCAGACGTTGGAGGACATGCTACGTGCATGTGCTATCGATTTGGGTGGTAGTTGGGATAAGAACCTACCCTTAATCGAATTCTCCTACAACAATAGCTACCATACCAGCATTAAGGCTGCGCCCTTCGAGGCATTTTACGGTAGAAAGTGTAGATCGCCCGTTTGTTGGGCGGAAGTTGGAGATGTCCAATTATCAGGACCAGAGATAGTCTTCGAAAGACGGACAAGATTGTCCAGATTCGAGACCGTCTCAAGGCTGCCCGAGATAGGCAGAAAAGTTACGCATATTCAAAGCGTAAAGATTTTCACTTCGAAGTAGGTGATAAAGTGTTACTTAAAGTATCACCCTGGAAGGGGGTGATGCGTTTCGGTAAGAAAGGCAAGCTAAGCCCGAGATACATAGGACCTTTCGAGGTTATCGAACATGTCGGGTCGGTTGCCTATAAGTTAAAGTTACCTGAAGAGCTCAATGGAATTCACTATGTGTTCCACATCTGCAATCTAAAGAAGTGCTTCGCTGATGAATCACTGGTGATACCACATACAGATGTGCACATAGATGAGAGCTTAAAATTTGTGGAAAAACCTTTGTCGATTGAAGATCGACAGGTAAAGAAGCTTCGAAGGAAGCATGTACCTATAGTAAAGGTCAAGTGGGATGCCCGTAGAGGTCCCGAATTCACGTGGGAGGTTGAATCCACGATGAAAGAAAAATACCCTTATTTGTTTCAGTAAATCTCGGGTCGAGATTTATTTTAAGGGGGTGAGGATGTAACACCTCGAAATTTTGTGTCCAATAAATAAATGACACGTGTCGCATACGACAAAAGTATTGTGAACCCGGATTTAGTTAAAGATATACGGTAGGATTTTCGAATATGTCGACATGTTAATTTTATACCTCTGAGCGACTTCGTCATTATAAATCCCAAGACCCTAAGCAAAATTAATAAGCATCTAATATATCTTAATCCGGTAATTACTAATAATAAAAAATGTCCAAGTTTACTAATTTGGATCCTAAGAAAATAATGCAATGCAAATAATTGTTCATAAACCCCATCCTTGTGCAAGCCCATGATACATTGTGATAACTGACCAAGCATGGGTTAAAAAGGGCCTCAAACTGACATTTCCCTGACTCAAATCATGTATTGCAAGTTGACCATTCAAACCTTGAAAGGTTAATTTTTTTTGCCTTTGTTAAGCGCTTACGGACCGTAAGGATTCAGCCTTACGGATCGTAAAGGGGTGAAAGGGTAAAACTGGTTTCTGCCAAAGGCTTACGGACCGCAAGGGCCATGCCATACGGTTCGTAAGCGACGCCCAACGACAGTAGCTTGGCTGTTGGCTGTTGTAAACGGTAAATCATTATGGTAAAGATATTTCCAGAGATATGGGCGACCCCTAATCATCCCCTAACACTAAGGGACAGTTGTTGATCATCAAGGAGCCCTTGTAGGCCTTGTTGTGATGATCTTACGGATCTCCATTGCCTATAAAAGGCCACATTGTTGCAACAAGTTCCTCACACCTTATATCTGCCTTCTTGATCACATCTGGAGCTCAAGAACACTCTCTTTCTCATCTCTTGTCTTGCATAGGACTTCAGTAAGTGTGCTTGACCCTTCCTTAGTTAGTTTTTGCTTAGTTTTAGCTTAAAAGTCAATCCGTCGTAACTAACAGTTGACTTAACGGTTAATCACAAATGGTCCAGTGATTAACCGAATCAAAGGTAGTTATATGTTGGTAATCATGTGGGCATTAAACCCTTAAAAGGGCACCCTCTGATTCCCAGTCGAATTAGTCCGAATGTCGAGTCAAACGTGCTTAGAAAAAGTCAACAGAATTGCTATTTTGCGAATTATGCATAACCAGTAATGTAGATGGTGTGTAACCTGTTTAAAACTCATAAAACATGATAATAAGTATATTGACAAGTCTAAGCTTGTTTGATCCGACCATTTTCTGTTTTGACCCGGTTCGGAGACGAAAGTAGCAAAACTTTGACTTTTACTTTGACTTCAGTTCTGACCCGTTAAAGTATGATTTAGATATGCCTTAGGACTCTCTTAGGACCAGGTTACATGATGGTATAACCCTCTGTGACCGGTTCGTTGTTTGTCCGAGTCTTTTACACCTTTCCGTTAAATGCTTAAAAGTTGACCGTAACGCCCTTTCTAAATTAAAGTGAGAAATTCGGACATGTGAAAGGACCATAACCTTGGTTACTGATTTCTAAGCATGTCCCTAAAATTTCACGTCAATCCGAGGTCCAGAATAGGAGTTATGCTAAATAGCGCAAATTACGGAAACTTTAGTAATTAAATGGCGCAATTAGCATAACGCCTATCTAAACCAAGATTTCGACATCAAACCTTTTACACACTGATGTAAAATAGTATTTTGGAAATTTTAAAGATTTTTAATTATTTTTAACCTGCTCATAACCTGCGGTTATGGCATCGGTTCGGTAATTACCGAATATACCCTTTTCGGCCATAACTTGAGTTCTACAAGGTCTTTTGACCCGATTCCAGTTGCTTCTGATTTTAAATAATAAATAAAGTATTTTGGACTTTTCAAACTGTTCGGGAAACTTATATTTCCTGTAGAACTCGGAAACCTCTTTTATAATCTTTAAAATGACCAAAATACCCCTTCGGGGCATAAAATGGACTTAAACTCGTTACGGGCATTATGGAAGGTATCCTACAGATACCACAACCTCTTTAAAGCATATTGACTTAGGAAACCTGTGTGAGACTCTTACGGTTGACCGTTACGCCTTTTGCGCTCACGGTTCGGCTTATGTAACTAGTTTGCATAAACTAGCCGAAATGAGTCAAACCTTATTGTTTTGACCTCAAATTCCAGAAGTGTGATTATTATACCCATATAAAACAAGTCTTCAAACTTGTTGGGTCCAAATCACATTCCATTCCCGGTTTTCGCTTTTCACGCGGTTTAACTGTAATTATCCTTTGAAACTGACCGGTCTAAGCTACGGCTAAATTAAAGACCCGTTAGGATTCTAATAGGTTATTTTAAACCTTCGTTCCAGAATAGGAGACCAGTAAAAGCTATTTGCAATTTATTCGATTAAGGATTTATACTTGCAAAGGTAAATACTTTTGACTTATTTTTCGTTATACGGGCTTGGGTTACGGTATATAAAATACCGCTTGATCGAGCATCAAATATTCCATTGTTTGGTGGTTAATTGAATAATTTGATCGGCTCGTTTAAACAGTCTTGTTTACTTAAATGCCTTCGGGGGGTTAATGACCATGTTCCGGATATCCTTGGCAGCATTTTACGAAATGGCCACGACCTTGACATTCGGGTGTAGGCATACACCCGGCATTATGTCTATAATTATAAAGGTATAGCCATTGGTTACCCGCCACGGTTTTATGCCATGTGGTGTGTCTATTGATCTTTAACCCGGACTTGATCCGGGCTACTGAACGCATAAGGAACATGTAATTCGTTCACAAGATTATATAATTAAATAATTCTCCCAAGTTATAAAAGAGTTTGTGCCTTGTGCATTCAAATCAATTTTATTAAACATTTTACAAAAGTGTCGGTTGAATGTATTTACCAGTGTAAACTGACGTATTTTTCCAAAAAGACTAAATGCAGGTACTATGCGTAATTGGCTGGATATTTCTCCTAAGCATCAATTAAAAGTCTCGCAAGCTTAGGATGCCTACGTCTGTTGAACAATTACTTTTATTATTATTATTTTGATCCCCTGTGGATTTTATTTCAACAATGGTGATACTTTGATATCACATTAAATGTTGAAATATAATTATCTTTATGCTTCCGCTGTGCATTCATATATTGTGTGGTTTGACTATATTGTTGCCAACTACGTCACGGTAATCCCCCACCGGTGATACACGTGGAAATCGGGGTTTGACATGTCGCACACACCTTATATATATATATATATATATATATATATATATATAAACGGGTTCAGGAGAAAACGCTCAAAAGTGTGAGAACGCTTCCTGGCCTAACACGTGTCCCGCGTTATAGAGTAGGGCGGAGGGGCTTTTTTGTCTTTTCATTCTTCTTTTATTTTCTCAACGCGGTAATATATTTTATGGCGTCTAAGTTTTTTTCTTTGGCGTTAATCGTATTTTTTAAACTTTTTGGCGTTCCTAAGCATCAATAAAAAGTCTCACAAGCTTAGGATGCCTACGTCTGTTGAACAATTACTTTTATTATTATTATTTTGATCCCCTGTGGATTTTATTTCAACAATGGTGATACTTTGATATCACATTAAATGTTGAAATATAATTATCTTTATGCTTCCGCTGTGCATTCATATATTGTGTGGTTTGACTATATTGTTGCCAACTACGTCACGGTAATCCCCCACCGGGCCCACCGGTGATACACGTGGAAATCGGGGTGTGACATGTCGCACACACCTTATATATATATATATATATATATATATATATATATATATATATATATAAACGGGTTCAGGAGAAAACACTCAAAAGTATGAGAACGGTGAGAACGCTTCCTGGCCTAACATGTGTCCCGCGTTATAGAGTAGGGCGGAGGGGCTTTTTTGTCTTTTCATTCTTCTTTTATTTTCTCAACGCGGTAATATATTTTATGGCGTCTAAGTTTTTTTTGGCGTTAATCGTATTTTTTAAACTTTTTGGCGTTGAATTAATTGTTTTTGTGTCACATATATAATTTTTTGGCGTTATAGAGTTTTCTGGTTAATTTTTTTGGCGTTATGGCGTTTTGTATAATAATTCACTACGAGTCTCTAATTTTTGCATATGATTACAAATAAGACCAATTTTTTTTGGCGTTTAGTGAATGTTTTGGCGTTTAATAGCCTTTTCAAGGCTTTTTGCCAGCAGCTTTCTCCCAGTTTCCATACTTCTAGCTTTTTGGTGTTTGTAGTTTTTGGCGTTTTATATAATAATGTTATTTTTTTATAGAAAACTAGTTAACAAATCAACATATAACTTGATATCGAAACAATATAAAATGAAAACTAAAATTATAAAAAATTGTAATCTAATTTCTCTTCCGAATCTTCACTGTCATCAGCCTCTATCTTCTTGAATTTGTTTTGGCGTTTTGAACCTTTTTTGAATAGTTTTGCTAGTTGCCAACTTTCCTACATAAACCCCGACTTTTTCAGAAGAAGCTGCTTAGTGGCATCCTGTTTTTTGGTGTGATATTATTGTTTGGCGGCATGTCATTGAAGATCAACTCTTGCTTTATGCTATTTGTAATAATGGAGTCCAAAATAGCATTTTACACTTTAGTTGAACCCTTTCTTCCATGACTATAATCATCAAGAAGAAAGCTCACATGATGGCATATCACTGTCATCAGTCTCTTTTTCTTGAATATTTGTCCATCTCATCCAGCAAAATATTATTGAGTTACCCCCCTCAGGAAAAGGATGCATTTCAGTGAAAGCTTTGACATCTGTGGCATTTTAAAGGGAGTGGTTTCTAGAGGATATGGCGTTTTTGTGTTTTTCTGTGTGTGATTAATTTCATTGTGTATGGACCCTCTCTTATAGGAGTTTTTTGGCGCGTAGTTTATGTGGGACTTTTTATTGTAATAAATGATAGTTATAAAGTAACTGTCTTTTCAGTTACTGTATTTTGTATTTACTGTGTTGATCAGCTTTTATCAGTTTTATAGGTTTTAGGCGTCCCATCTTCTAAGTTTGGCGTTTTTTTAAATGGCCTTATGCAGACTATCATGACAAAATACAATAACGGAGTAAATAAAATAGTAAGGGGGGAAATATTTTTTGTTATTTATGATGTTTTGTTAGGGTAAACCATGTTTAGTATTATTTTGGCGTTTTGCTAATAAAGACAGTAATATATCATTTAATTATTTAAAAAAAAAGATTACATAGAAGAAAAAAAAAGAGGAAAAAAATTAAAATCCTTCGTCAAAAGGTACTTTATCTGAATAGTATCCATCACTTGTGTCATCTTCTTCCTCCTCAGAGTCTTCATCTTGATCTTCATCCATGTCATCACATTTATCTTCATCAGCTTCTTGTTCTTGAAGATTTTGAAGCCTCCACCTGAACATGTCTTGCATTAACTCCAATTTTGAGTCTATTCCTGGGTTGGTACAGGTGGCGTTATGCAATTCTTCCATGAAACCTAGTCGCTGCTTTGTCACGATGTTCTCTAGCCAGTAGTCTTGTTGCTCTCCGCTGTCGTATGTAATCGTCACCATGTCTGTTTCATCATCAAAACGCCATGATATCATGACGGGGTCTGGCTTCACATTTCCTTTGATTGGTCCAAATTTGTTGGTTAATGCTTTCCTAAGCATATGCGTTTCATGGCATTCGTTGTCTAGAGCGATGCCAATGGATATGATTTGCCTCTGTATCTCTTCTTCCATCTTCAGAATAGCCATGATCGTCTTAACATACACCCTCCTTCTGTTGTCAAAATGGATGACGTATCGCCTGATCCCCAGAATGTATCTCCACAAAACCATTGTTGGCATTTTTGGCGTTTTGTTTAATTTGGCGTTTTTTGGTTAAAGGTGTTTTTTTTTTTTTTTTTTTTTGCAGAAAATGGATAGATTGAAGTGATTATGGAAGCTATGGTTTCCGTTTGTTTATATAATGATGTTTTTGGCGCGTAATTTATGAGGGAATTTCTTCTAATAAATGTTAATAACTGAAATTCAGTTATTTGTGTTGTTTCATCTTCCTGTAATATTCAACGCGTTTTATTTTTAATTTGTGGTGTTTTGTTTTTATTGGCGTTTTATATTTATATGGTGTTTTATTATATGATGGCGTTTTGAATATGAGGATAAAAAGACCCTTTTACCCTTAATGAAGCGTGTCCCACCTAATAATATTTATGTTATTTACGAAAACGCCACCGGGCAATCTAGTCCATGGATTGTTTTGATCGGACGATCCATAATCGTTCTCACCGTTCTCACACTTTTCACCGTTTTCTACAAATCCCGACCCTATATATATATAGGGCCAGGACCATTTCAGAACCATAAATGTTACAGAACTCGCAGAACTCTAAATATTTAGGGTTGAGTTCTGAAATGATCCTAGCCTATATATATATATATATATATATATATATATATATATATATATATATAGGACAATGCTAGACAGAAAACCCTCATTTAGGTAGAAAACTCTGGAAACCCAAATCTCCCCCATTTTTACCCAACCTCCCGACATTTTTTTTTTTTTGAAAAAAATTACACATGTAATATACATGTTTTAGAGTGTTTTGGGCCAAAAAAACAAAAAAGCGCCGAAGGGATTTTTTTTTTTAAAATAAACAAATTTCAGTGCCTAACATGTGTTAGGCAAAAAAGACAGAATTTGCTGAAATTTGCTGAATTTTTTTTTTTAAATTATCCCTTCGGCGCTTTTTTGATTTTTTTGGCCCAAAAGTCTTAAAAACATGTATATTACATGTGTTATTTTTTTCAAAAAAAAAATGTCGGGAGCTTGGGTTTTCTAGGGTTTTTTATATAGATAGGGTTTTCTACATAGCCCAACCCTATATATATATATATATATAGAGAGAGAGAGAGAGAGAGAGAGAGAGAGTGGGGATCCTACGGAAAGTGTGTTTTTCCTAGAAAGTCTAGGAAGCGATTTGTGCCATCCAATGGGTGTGTTTAATGGTTGAGATCATCTTGGTGGCATTTTGGTAATATGTGTTTCTTAAAAATAGGATTATTTAATTAATCAGGGGTAGATATGTCATTTAGCTTGTTTTAAATATGAAAATAATTGTCATTCCATAACCACCCCACATTTCATGCGATTTCTCTCTCTCTCCCTCTCTCCCTTTCTCTCTCTCTCTCTCTCTCTCTCTCTCTCTCTCTCTTCCTTCTATCCTTCATGAAGAAACACATCAAGAAAACACATCGTATTAATCTGCTTGCTGTTAAAACACAGCGTCAAGAAATCCTCCATCATTACCAGCATGGATGGTAAAACACAGCGTATGAATCTGCTTGCTGTTAAAACACAACTGGATGAATCTAAATGCTAAAAACACAACTGTATGAATCTGCTTGCTGTTAAAACATAACTGTATGAATCTGAATGCTAAAACACAACTGTATGAATCTGCTTGCTGTTAAAACACAACTGTATGAATCTGCTTACTGTTACAACACAACTGTATGAATCTGCTTGCTGTTAAAACACAACTATATGAATCTGAATGCTAAAACACAACTGTATAAATCTGCTTGTTGTTAAAACACAACTGTATGAATCTGAATGCTCAAACACAACTGTATGAATCTGCTTGCTGTTAAAAAACACAACTGTATGAATCTGCTTGCTGTTAAAACACAACTGTATGAATCTGAATGCTGTTAAAACACAACTGTATGAATCTGAATGCTAAAACACAACTGTATGAATCTGCTTGCTGCTAAAACACAACTGTATTAATTTGCTTGCTGTTAAAACACGTTGTCAAGAAAACGGAGATGATACGAACAGTATTTGAATGGTGATGATGAACTCGGAGATGGTGGAGATGGAAAAGTGTTTGATGATGACGAAGGCGAAGAAGGTGAAGGTTGCGAAATACAAAAAATCTTGGAGAAATGTCAAATTACACAAGTGCCCTTTTAGTTAAAATCCCTCCATGCCACGTGTCACATTCTTATTGCTTCTTAGACTTTCTAGGAAAAACCCACTTTCTACCCAACTCCTCCTCATATATATATATATATATATATAGAAAAAGTATATCATACATTACGGCTTAACGTACTTCACGTACGACAACGTGCGTGATTTGTTATATAACATGCGTGATTAATGTTTTCAATATGCGTGATTATTGTGTTTCAACATGCGTGATTTTGGATTTTTGAGTTGCAACGTGCGAGATTTTAAAATGAACGTGCGTAATTACCTGTCGTACGTGATGTACGTTAAGCCGTAATGTACGTTAACCTTCCTCTATATATATATATATATGTATATTAAATATTCTAATGTTATGTCCTCATTATGTCTATATATCCAAAGTCTTATATCAACTTACTTTCTTTAGTACATTTCAATTTTTCATGAGTTTGATTTCATTTCGTTTCGTTTCGTTTTTGAGTTTCAAATTTCAATTGAAATTTCAATCTCGTTAAACTGAGTTCTTGTGACGGACATGTAGTAACTGGAAGGGTTACGTACAGGTAGTCGAGACATCTTGTCTAGGCTGGCATTCGTATAAATCCAATTAATGGACTAGTTTACCTACCTGTGGACTATCAATAAGAGTAAGAGTACTGATACCTATTAGGCCAAAGCATGTCACACCAAACGTTACGTGAACCATTGAAGAAGAAAGGAAAGTGTAAAGGGTTGCTGAGGTTTTGTTTTAAATTTAGATATAATTTTGATTTTTATAAATAAGGGCATTATGGTCCTTTCACATATACTTGATGGAATAAATGGATGGGGTTAACGAATGTGGACTGTAATGATTACGAAAGTAAAACCACAGGGACTGTTTTGGCAATTTTTCTAAAGTAGTAAACCGAAATAGTAATTTTTAACAAAATACAAGAACGAAAAACATAATTAACTGTGATTGTTGCAAGTATAATAACTTGGCTATTATTCTATAGAAATTATTATAGTTTTAGTATGGACTTGATAAAATAGTTATATGTACAAACTAAATTAAACTGGTTGGTTGAATATAATCTATTGTAAACATTTTATAAACAGTGGCGAAGCTTGAAAAAAAGGTTTGGGGAGTCGGAAGGTAACAAACCTAAAAAAAATTCTATCGCGTAGTTTCGAGGTGTATGTTCGGGTCGGACGTTGGTGATTCGATTCGGGTCGAGTCAAACATTAACAAACAAACGAACAAAGACACCAAAACATTAAAAAGGAGAGAGGAAGGTGGGTACCCGGTTCTCCTGGATGAAGAATTATAGTTCTGCCCATCACCCTAAATTTGAAACTCTAATTTCTATCTAAATCAAATCACAATAAGATTAAACAAATAAAATTAGACATAGTTACAGAAAGATTCAACAAGTTTAGGGCAAAAATTCAGACCAGTTTCACCCCTAATTTCAACCTAAATCACATAAATTACAGCCCTAAATTAAACATAAAGATAAAAAAACACATATATACCTTTAACCTTTTGAAGATTGAAGAAGTTGAACAAGAGTACAAGACCACAACAACGAGCAACGTTTTGGCGTCTCGAATAAGAAGCTGAAGTCGAACAGTTGTGGAACCTGCGTTTTTTCCCCTTCTGCAGTTCTGGCTTGTGGCTTCTGTTCTTCTGGTCGATGTCCCAAAGTAAACGAATTTGGGGTTTTGTTTGGATAGGGCGGGCTTTTAAGTTGAGCTATATAATGATTTGATTTGGGTTATATAATAATACATTCTAGTATTCTACCAAATATAACGATTTGGGCTATAATATTTGGGCTAATTATATATTTTATTTGTGCTATATAAATAAAAAAATAAAACCGGGGGGTCGAAAACGTATATACCTACAAAATCCTATACGAAACATACATATATAACACTACTGACCGAAAAGTTCAGAGAGTCGGGCGCCCCTCCTATAACAACTCTCGCTAAAATTACTATTCCTTATTTTATTATGTCCAATAGGAAACCCTAATTGAGACCCTCAAGTAATATTGCATAACCCCTAAAAATTTCAGAACAGTTGGGACTAGGATCAGGGCCCCTAAAACTCATTGGGGGTAAACCCTAATTAGTATTATCCTTACAGTTTGTTGTCAAATGCGAATTTCGTCGAACGGTCGACTCACCCAGGCTACAAATACACGAGGCTACCCTATGCTAAAAGGGACCCGTCGCGCCACGCGCCAAGATCATGTGGGTCTGGCGCGCCACGCGGGGGAACCCATTTTTCAGCATATAAATTAGGGGCTTGGCACTTGCACTGTGGTGTTGGTTTGACGTTCAAATTCAATTCGTATACTGAGATATCCTCTGTTTAGTCCAAAAACACACACAAGTACGAAATTCTGCTGCGATAAGAGGGTAATAACTCGATCACTGCTACGATACAATGTCCAATTGATTGAAACCAATCCGATGGATGTTTAAGTGCTGCTCGAAATCGGGCTATACTTTGTCATTCGTCGTGAGGGTTTTGATTTCGTGAGCTTATCGTAAATGTTGTATTAAGTTACTTACCTAGTTTCGTGTGCATTGTTGTTTAAATTAGGTTATCAGACTGATCAGTAGGCTAAACTCTGCCTAACTAAACTTGCAATATGAGTCATTCTCTTTTTATCAAATTGTTTCCAAAACCCTATTTATGTTTAAAGTTATAATTACAGAGATTAAGTATTTGTAATCTTCAATTACTGCCGGTATGTGGGGTTTTGTATACATTACTTGATACCCGTCACCATTGGACAACGGGTTAGCCAATGGGTGATCTGACCATAGTCACAGATACTGTCAAGTGACAAATACCGATTTGGGGTAATTGGTTGATAAAAACATTGTAATCTCCCTTAATACTGTATATTATAACAATGTGTCGTTTTGTGCAACTTGAATGACTCGCCAGTATTTCCCCGCTGATAAAATCTTTTTAAAACATGTTTCAGGTGACTTACTGTGAATCAAGGAAAAGTGCTACGGAGCACTAACAAGCTTGAAGTAGTGGCTCAGTAAAATAAATAAACATGTTTTGTAAAACAGGGGTTTCCCAGTGAAATTACCCTTATTGTAAATTACGGGGTTTATCCCGAATTGTGAAATAAAATAACTGGACATTTTCAATTTTAAAAGATCTTGTTAAAAATTCCGCTGCCAAAATACACGGGTTTCTGTCCCGCAGCTCCTGAAACGGGTAAACCGGGTCGGGGGCCGTGACACCTCCCCACCTCTTAAATCCTGCGCCCTGTTTATAAGAAACTCTACTAATTAAAATATGGACTTGCGATTACCAAAAGCAACAATGGTATTGTATGTCTTGATAGATTTTCCCTGGAGAGTGTAGCATTGATATTTCAACTAACTTCATTTAATTAAAATTAAGATTAAGATCTCTTTCTCTTAATACAGTTTAACAATCCTCTCATATTGGATAGTTACATGTTTAGAATCCTATTTCGCATGCGTGAGAGAGGAGGTGGAGCCGTGGAGATCAATGTGTGTTAGATGACATCAGTTTCAGTTGGGTTTACTCAAAATGTGGTGTTCTAAAATTTGGTCATTAGATATCATCCTGTTAATATGGCTGGGAAATTAGAAGAAAAAAAAAAGAAAGAGAAGGAAAGTAAAAGTATTGATTTATCAACATTGCAAATCAGTGATACAGAATCATGGGATTTCCACTTACATATATAGTTGCTCAATATCCCATTTGGTTACTTTAGTGGTTTCCCTTGTATAAAGTCCAAGTCTCTTCATACAACATGATCACCTATGCTACTTTTATTTGACTATATGTATTGCCTCATCATCTTCCATCTCAAAATCCTAGAAGTAACAGCAGGTATATATTTTCGAATGCATATTAACTCAAGCGTGCATTGCTTTTGCTAAAAATAACACTGAAGATGACACATTAACATTAAAGATATCTGGAACTAGGATCAAGTGTTAGTAATATCGGAAAGGTGAGGGATTTGAAAAATGATAAAATATATAATGGATTTACTAGAAGTATATTGATGAAAAAACGGCTTCACAACAAATTAACAAAGGGTAACATTGACGTGATGCTTGTATGTGATCCCATTCCCAACTAAACAAGGATGTTAACCTAGTGGTTGGATCTGCTAAATACAAATCCTGGAGAAACAATACTGTAACAATGACATGCATGTTTTATCAACGGTTCTCAACTTTATAAAATCATAACAGCTCTCAACTTTATAAAATCATTTCTTTTGTCAAATGTGAAAAGATTATGCTGCATGGGACAGGATTAGTGAAACATACTGGTTCAAGTGTGAAATAAGATGGACACAACATCATGGGACAGGATTTGGCTGCAAGTTTTTTTTTTTCAAAGTCCTTACTTTCATTTAAAGCCACTTATTTTCGAAAGGTGTGCTTTGACCTGCAAGAACAAATAATTTCGACGCTGTTTCCTGCAAGTCCCATCCGTGTTGATTTCAAAGGTGTTGGTTCTTTTAATTATTTATTTATTTAAAAAAAGAAGAGTTAATTACTGTTTTCGTCCCCATGGTTTGTCAAAAATCACTATTTCAGTCCATTAGTTTAAAATTTGCGACTGTTGTTTCACTTTCGTAACAGTAATCTTCTAATCTGTGACAACTGAGTTGGAGGCTGTTGGTTACAGGTCCCACTCACACACACTAAAACTTACGTATATCTGTGATATGTATCTGTAGTGAAAGTGCAAAGAAGGAAGACGAGAGCTTCTGTATTCAATTAAAAGTGGTGTATATTATTCAATAAAACAAAGCTAATTTATAGCCATACAAACCAAAACGTGGGAATAATGAAAACTAACAAAATACATATATTTGCTAAAGAAATGGTAAAACTAGAACGTGCACTTCCTTGAAACTTGGTCAATCAAGACCAAGTCATTACACGTGACCAAATTGCTACTGAACCGTGATCAATTAACCATTTTAACCATGACCCGATAACGTGCCGATCGCTGACTCGTAAACTAACCCGTAACCAAACCGATTAACCCAACAGGAGGCTACTATGTAAATTGTAATTTCATGGCTTTTTTATTGTATTGTTTGAGGCACTTTTTGTATCACAGAATTTTGAGACAACAGCAAGTCTCCCAAAAAACAAAAATTTCTGAAATTTTACAGACATGCTGAAAGGGTTTGGCGTGCGGATGGAGCATGTCTGATGAGCAAACTGTATAATTGTATATAAACTGCATTATACAGTTGCATGAAGTTTCAGACATGCTTACATGACTTGTGGGTCAAACTCTTCAAATTAGCACATTTTTCGCCTTATTCTATAACCCTGTACTGTTTTTATTGTTTCTTGTGAAATGAATGACGCTTTGTAAATCAAATTCAGAGTTATGCATCATTCCCTTTCTTAAACCCTGCTAAAATATAACTTCTTTAAACTAAAAGATAAACCTTTTTTCTATAGTTAAAATAAAATATAAACTCAAAAATATGATAAAATATAAACTCAAAAATTGCCATAATTACCATCAATGATGCACAAATCACTAACATGTATCCACAAAATGAATCCATCACCATAATCTTCCAATCAAAGCAGCAAAGATTGATTGATTGATTGAATGTCTGATGTTGTTCCATTTCTTTGGTATTTAATGAATCTCTGCCTTTCAAAAGAAATGATGATCTTCCTAGCAAATCTAAGGTTTTACTCCCTGTTATGACATAACACTATGAACGAAAACCCAACAAATATGAATAACACCACAATGAGCCCAGTTAGGAAGACCGATTCAAGAGTTAGTAAGGCCCGACAAATTATGCAGTTTAAAAGGAACCGTAGAATATTGTTTATGACATGAATGAACTTGTGTATGAACTATCTAGTTTTCCCATCTCAATTTCTCTGTATTGCCATCTGTCCTACTAATCATATCACTTCACTCCCTGCTGTGAAGGTTGATAAATCTGCAGCATCAAATCAGTCATAGATATAATCATGGTCAGTTTCATCATGAGATCAACTTGTCAAATTAAATAAGAAAGCTAAGAGATCATATCAAACTTTAAGTATTTAGTCTATAGATAAACAGAATACTAATTGGCAATGCGATTCACAAGCTGGGAAATATAACTTTTTAACAACTTACTGTTCATTTGATAAAATCTTTGTATAAACTGTCAAAAACAATGAGTTCAGATCTTGACATGTTCCCTTTTACGTTGTCAAAAACAATGAGTTCAGATCTTGAAATGTTCCCTTTTACGTTGTAATGGGTTTAAAGACAGAGTACCATCATAGGCCTACACACATTAATTTCCATATTAAGTTGAGTAGTTGTCCAATTTACACAAATCAAATCAACAAAATCGTTTGTTCAACAAAACTGTAATTTTTAAACCATATTTGAGACAACTCAGACACATAAATAACTTAAACAAGATAAATAATCAATCCAAACAATCACAAAGAGAATATCATAGATTCATAAGAAATTCACAAAAATCATAAATTAATTTACAATCATACCATGAGGGCTGAGACTCAAGAAAGTGAGACATAGAGATCTTGCCGGGACTCCGCCTCTTCAAATATCGAGTCACACAAATAGACTAAACGACTATCTATTCACTCTCACCAAACAGCTTCTGGTCGAAACAAAGAGAGAACATGCATGGAGATGGATCGAGTGATAGAACATTAGAACATGGAATGAAAGATTGCAAAGGAACTTGAGACGACCCTTCGGATTTCATGATGGGAACAAGGAAAGGAACCACCGATGGGGTGAACTAGGGATTTCTTCACATTGTCAATAGTCGATACTCGTCACTCGATTGTGGCAACAAGAAAAAAAAGCAATTAAATAGTGGGGGACCTAGGCAATTGCCATATTTCTTGAGCCACAGGGCCAACCGAGGTACGGGGGATATGGGAGATGAGGGACCAGGAACAGCCTCTTTCACTGTATATTTCATTTAGTTTTTGGCAACCGATGATTGTTAAACTCAAGAGTGAAGGCAACAACATTTCTCCTAGATCTATCATGCTAGGGCAACCTCTAAAAGCGAGATGTTGGAGGAAGGTGAGGTGTTGGGGATGGGACACTTTCTTCAGGTTAGGGCAAAATAGAAAAGAGAGCGTTTGGAGGGAGGTGAGGTGTTGGAGCCCCTTTGAAAATGATTCCAATTTCTTAAACTCATGTATTTTAAGAGAAGTGAGAGATGAAGAAAAAAGGTGAGAAAATTCACTACAACTACGAGCATCTTCACCCCATAACTCTAGTTCCACAAGTGAGGTAGGAAAATTCTGTGGGCCCCACTCCGAGATGGGATTCTTCAACTTCCCCAATGTTAGCGATCGCAAACTAGGAGGCCAAACCCAACCAGGGAAAGAAACATCCAGACTTGGACAAATCCTTATTTCCAGTTTCTTTAACGTTGTCAAATTGTCAGGAAATGACTCGAGACGTTCACAATCAATTATTGTCAATGTGGTGAGGTGAACCAAGTAATTCAGTTCAATGATTGATTTCAGATTTGGCCATTCAGTTATCCATACATCTTCAAGCTTCAGCGTGTTGCTTCTGTTATTGTTCATTTTTCGTCCTCCCCACTCCATTTCCAATAGTTTCGTGCAACCACTGATCTCAAGTGACCTGAGCTTCTCATGTCCTCCTTTTGGAAAGGAGACAGTTGTAATTGACCTACAACTAGAGACAGTCAACTCCTTAATGCCATCTGGACAATTGCAACGCTCCATATTGTCACAACCTACCACCTTCAAAATCCTAAGAGATGTTAGAAGGTTGCTCGTACAATTATCACCCTCCTCTTTCTCTCCAAAACTCACCAAATTACGACAATCTACCACCAACAAATTCCATAACTTCACAAGAACCTTACTCGCAACCACCTTCGATTCCCACAAGTGTCTTATTTTATTACACCGAAATATGCTTAATTCTTCAACAACCCCAAGATGCTCTAAAACACCTCTCCATACCACATCATTAAGCCCTGAAATATTGTGTATTTCCAACTTGGAGACGGCCGAAGCTACTTGAACCAGACTTTTTAGCACACCACAATCACATCTGACTAATTTCATAACATTCAACGAAGGCAGTGCTTCAAGTGACAATTTAACCAAATAAGGACAACCATCAATTTCTAGAACATTCAATGAAGGTAGCGTTTTAATTGTGACTTCAACCAAATTTGGACAATCTTTTATTTTAAGCTTTTGCAAGCATGGAAACACAACCCCATACCATTTCTTCCACCCACGCATATCTTCAAAACTCATAACTTCAAGTGAAGGAAACGCACAACTAGACCCAGATAACTCAAAAGCCACAACTTCCACCCCATATAAGCCTTCAATAAACAACTCCTTAAGTGACGGTAGCTGCGCAAGTGGTGGTAGA